>NC_140168.1:16740404-16900404 GCF_963971535.1 Notolepis coatsorum | reverse complement strand
TATTCCAGAATTCAGGTCCTTGGCCTGCTGTCAGCCTATGTGCAACGTTTAATCCGAATCGGCCTTGTAGTTTGTGAGATTAGCTGCGGACATATAGACCGCTCACATACATTGATTGAAACATCAGTTTCAAATTAAACATGAGTGGACCTCATTCCCAATCAAAGGCACAGTGTGAAACCATCCAAATATTGCTAATCAGCCTAAGCACTGATTAATCCTATTAAATCCAAATGCTTTTGAAACAACAGGATCTCGAGCCATGCTAGTTCAAGGGTTATAATGAACTAAATACCCATCTGTGTCAAGCTGAAATCCCACGGCTTCAAGGAATTACAGTAGGTGTTCTTGTTAATCACATGACAATGGGTAATAGCAAATAATAGAAAAGCATAATAGGAGATATTAAGCTTAGGTATGGAAGCTGACTTTTGCAGCGCTAATATCAAAGTCTGTCCCAGATAGAGCTTTCTTTATGACATTGTATAGCCATGATGTTAGGCTGTTTGGAAATACAGTAGTATTTCCATTTATTAATGGAAACTGTCACTGTCTATTAGGGGTGTAACGATGCATCGATGCATCGAAATGCATCGATCCTAATGTGACGATTCAACTGCATCGATTTGAAAATGTTAGAATAGATTAGAATCGATTCTAAAAAAAAATGACCTATAGTCCATTCATGCTGAGTGAATCAGTTCCCCCAGCCACATTTGTGTATTCAAATAAATTTTTTGGGGGAATTAACTGATAGAAAAATGTATCGAATCGAATCGTGGTCAAATGAAGAGATTTCATGATGCATTGAATCGTTGCCTGAAGAATCGTAATAGAATCTAATCATTGTGAGGTCGAATCGTTACACCCCTACTGTCTATAAGTCACAGCAGAAGTAGTTTTATATTCTCTTGCGGACTTAGCGTCACAGCGATGTGAATTCAAAGTGTTGTGTCAGTTTGACCTGTGATTGTAGCGCCACCATTGGGCTGATGAAGTGAAGTTTTCCGTGAGGCACTGGCACACCAATATCTGTCACTGTGGCAAATTCCATGTCTCTATCATGTGATTATTGTGAATAGCGCCACCATGTGACCGAATTACACAAAACCTTGCACACCTCTTCCCCATCATGGATGAAACACATGTGGCAAGTTTGGTGCAAAACAGACAAACCGTAACACTTCACTTCCTGTAACGTGCAACATTCAGAATTACAAAATGAAAGATGTTGAAAGAAGCCAGACCCAGGACATACAGTAACCAGCGGGGGAAACTGGAACCTGCCAGAAACTGGAACCTTTGACCAATGACTTTTTGTCCATAAATGGTACTGGACTCTTGGTGTAGATTTGAACATTTAAAGGAAAGTCCTCACAGAAATGCCTTGTTTTTGAAAGCATGCATGATCATATGAACCGCATATGCACCCCACAGCATTCTGCTTGCTGTACCCCCAGACATTTGGACTTGCTGTGCAATGGTTTGCGGTTATTCTGCGTCAAGCCATTTGAGATAATTGATAGTAATTCTAAAGAAATTAACAATGGGCTTCTACTCTTTTGAATTATTTTGAGTGAACTTTAGGACATATCACTCAAAAGAATCCAAAACAGTGGAATCACATGAGTCCGTTTCTAAATCATTCTTGCAGCTGTAACCTTTCTTATAAGCGACTCAAAATACAAGTGAATAAAAGTGATCTAATTGATTTTCAAGAACCCGTGTCCTCTGGCGCAGGTCAATTCATAACCTCATACATCCGGAGACCTAAACGGATCACCTCTACCTCGCAGGGCACTATCAATCTCTGGATCCAAAGATTTCTCTAGGGACTGGCCATATTATACAGGAGGGTCTATTGGCTTGGGAATGCCATTGGCATTATGATCATATGATCAGCTGTTGACAGGGCACATCTCATAGAGAGGCGTCCCATCAGAACACAGTTGCGTGACGCTTTTCTGACACAACTAAGAATACTTGGCAGCTTGGAGCTGCCAGTAGTTTCTCAAAGGACGCCGATTGGTCCGAACCACTATGGTTCGGGCACAAGCACATAACTTGAAGCCTCGCAAGGTGGATTCTTGCCTGATATCGCTAGGCCAGTTGCCATGCAAAGTTATATAACATGGGGCAAACAAACTATGGGGAACTTTTGGGACAGACAGACCGACAGACGCACCTACAGACCGACTTGTACCATCTGCTTGGTCGCAGCTAAAAATACAGGAGCCTAATCTCCAAGAAAGGTTCGAGTTCGAGGGGAAAGAGGATACATCTGATACATCTGAGGGCATTCGGGGGAAATTATGTCATTCCACTCCCAGAAATAGTGGGTCAGTAAGACCAATCTGTTTACAGAGTTTGCCTACAAGTACATAGCTGCCATGGGACAGCTGCATGGGATTTGCTGCATTATGTTTATAAAGATGGCTGTGCTGCATTTCTGCGTGTTTGAGGAGACAGAGCACCACAGAACACAGATATTCATATTCACATCTGAGCCATTTTTTATCTCCCCCCAGGTCTCTAATGGGTATGATAATGGCTGTTTGGACAATAACAGAACAATGAGGATTAGTCTTTCTCTCTCTTTCTCGTTAATTTGAAGCCCGGACTGGCATAGTCAAGGGCACATTATTTATGTTAGCGTGTATGTAGATTATCATCAAATCCAGGACAGTAAAACAGGTTGATTTGTAGAGATTTTGTAGAGATGCCAGGGTGTAGGTTAATAAAAAAACAGCTTTACTTCTGTTACATTTTATCTGGACCCTTTTTTTAGGCTAGCGATGGAGGACGGCAAGTTATTAACCAGGTCAGGAGGGAGGAAGTAGAATACAGGATGCTTAATCTTTTGAGTGTATTCCAACTGTAACGTGTCTGGCTGTGTGATGACGTTAATTTGTGCTAGTGTAGCTACCAAAAGCTACATGAAGATATATACCAATTTCCTCTCTGTGCAGTTCAGTAGAAAGCTATACGGCTGCAAGCTAGCCTAGCTTAGCACAAATGAATGGAAGCGGATACGGACCACTAGCCTATCTTAAAACTCCAGGGCCCTCATTTATCAACAATGCGTAGAAAGTGTTCTATTTCCGTTCCTACGCATGGAATTTAGAATGTGTGTACGCACAGAAAAATCGGGATTTATCAACCGTGCGTACACAGGTCCTACGCACACCTGCAAGTACTCCGTGTTGATGAATGCCACTTGTTCTACGCTCCGCGCTCGTGCACGATTTTAAGTATTTGCATATAGAACCGCCCGTAATTAACCATATACGGTAATGAAACACCCCCATGAAATGTGGAAAAATGGACTAAGCCGAGCGAACGCGTGTTATGGGAGAAATATACGCGACAGGCTGACAGACTTCCTAAAGACCATTGCTGCCTGGGCAGCGCAAACACTAATAAAGACGTTAACCACTGTTTGCCGTTGGTGTCATTAATAACCATGCTGGAATATGACTGCCTTTTTTCATTTAGTTCGATTAATACCCAGGGATTAAAGTTCTCCGTCAATTTGATTCCAAATTGCGGCAGATTTTCCGTAAATGTTCTACCTGCATGGTTTAATATGATTTGTAGAGGCATACAATCTATTTTGATGTCGGTATTAGGTATATAAATTATATATAATAGCTAGGGATGCACAGAAAATTCGGCCACCGGAAATTATCGGCCGAAAATGGTTAAAAAGGCTCTTTCGGCTTTCGGCCGAAAGGGTTTTAGCACCGAAAATATATGACCGAATGTCAAATAACGTGTTGTTGTGATGACGTAATCAAAACACGACTACAGACATAGCATGCACAACGTGTAACGTGAGCAACTTGGCAGCTCTTACTGCATTATACAGCCTGTGATAACTAACTCCTCTTGGGAGTAGGGATGCCCCCCAAAACCCAGTTCTAAACTAAATTAGAAAAAACTGGAGTATTGATAAGCTCCGACGTTAACGGTACTGCTATCGGTAGTCTCTAGGAGCGGATTAGCTACGGAGCTAACAGTGTACCATCCTTCTGCGCCGCAACGGTGGCAGCAACAGTTAACGGTATGTCGAGTTCATACTACACTACACGTATGAAATCGACATAATGTTAACGTTACTCCATTTAAGTGTTTAATTAGCAGCAATCTGTTGTTGAAAATTTTACGTTAAACCGGAAATGGAAACGCAAGGACAGGAAGCTGTCATCAAATCATTGTAGTCATATTGTAGTTTTTTAGTCTTATTAACTAAAAGATTTTAACAAAATAAAAAGCAGCAGCACTATTGCATAACTGAGTCATGTTTGCTACTGTATGTATTTCTTTCTTTAGGGGAGTAGGATATTTGTTTCACAGTTTTAGCATGATGTTTTATAGATGGCTAGGTTAAACACAGGTTTTTGTTTTTAAGGGGGGGGTGTTTGATTTTATTTGATTGAAGTTTATTTCAAATATGCAACACAACAAACAAACATCAAGTACATCAACACCTCTCGTGTGTGTGTGTCTTTATGCAGATCTTTATGCAGTTTTAAAGCACCTTGGCTTTGTTCTGAATGCACTTTGTTGTAGTTATCCTACAGAGAAAAGAAAATGCACTTGACTTTAATGCACATTTTGTTGTATGCAAAGAGAAAATGTTTAAATTGTACAATCTTTCAGCAGTCAGTCTGGAATTAATGTATGCATTCAAAAGTGCTGAATAAATGTTTTATGGGCCCATAATAGTGATTATTAATATTATTTAAGTTAAGTTTAGCCATAATCATGTCTTTTGCCATAATCAGGTAAGCAAAAAAAATTTAAATACATTATATATATATTTATATTACTCATTTTCGGCCTTTCGGCATTCGGTTTTCGGCCAACTATTTCCTATTTTCGGTATCGGTTTCGGCCAAGAATTTCCCATTCGGTGCATCCCTATAGCATAGCCTACATTATGCAACAGTAATTTACGCATAACGCAGCATGGCACAGACACATCACACAGAGCCCCGCGAAGCCTGCATACAGTAAACTAACTTGATCGTTAATATAACTGTTGTCCTTGTATCTTTACGCTTATGAAAACATTTAATAATATTTATAGGCTATAGGCCCTCGTTTGGCCATAATAGCCTATTCTCAAATGGCTAAATCTCCTCGCTGACGGACCCAGTATAGCCTATATCATATATGTCTCCAAGGAATCGTGGGGCTCTGGGGAAGAAAGGTTGGGAACCCCTGCTATAGCCTATATCCTTTATAATGTTATAGGCTATTTTATTTACAGTAGTCTATTTATGATTTGTTTCCATAGCCGGTCTCAGTTATGCTGTGGCTGAGACGGGTCAGGATTAATGAAGCTGCTAGGACTAGACTGCTTCTCGGCTACGAATTAAAGCCACGATTGAAAATAATGTACTAGCTTTCTTGACAATAGCATATACTATAACAATAATACGAGAGCATACAAGAACAATGAATCTCACTGCCATGTATAGCCTGCCTATGTGATCAATAAAAACGCGAACTTGAATTCCATCACGTCTGTGCGGGAGTGCACAAATAAACTGTGTTAGTCTCAGTGAAGTTTCAACGGAGGTCATCTATTCTAACCAACAAATTGAAGTAGAAAGCATTTCGTTGTGACCAATCTTATTTGGAAACATGACACACAAAATAATAGTATTTCGCTTTTTATTTTAAACAATATTTAATCGCGTTTGGAGGTGGGTGTTCTGCGTCTGCCCCCCCCCCCCCCCGTGCCAAACAAGCAGGCCAACTGTGCTCTAAAGGGCTCTTGTTCGTGCGTGAGCCCGTTATAATTGCGCTCCCGTTGGGTCGTTCGTTGGGTTGGTCAGAGTCATTAACTATGGCTTCAGTGGATAACCCCAACCACCTGCATTTAAGCGATATTTTAATTACAGATACCCCAGTAATAACATTACAATACAATACAATGTGTGCCTTCCTCCCGGTCACCAGCAACGACATGTATCAGCCAAATGCACATCGCAACATTGACTGAGTGGAATCCCCTTTTTTTTTTTTTACTTACATTTTTATTTAACATTTATAGACATACAACACTTAGACAATACTTACAATGACATCCATAACACAACAATATACAAACATGGGCCCCTTGAATATGGCGTCGTTCAGCCGCCCAGACCCCCATAAGAGGGACCCCCCTCCTCCCGCTATCCACCCCTAGAAACCGGGCTCCCCCACATCTCAGGTCCGTCCCACGTGGGGCCGAGCACTCAGCGACACGGGTCCCTTGAATTTAATTGGGCAAGGCTCAGTAGAGGGGCGAGGGGTGGTACTCCCTCCCACCGAGCCAAGCCCGCTACCTCCCATGTCACCAAGCACCCCACCCCATGCACAACCATGCGGAAACGATGCCCCCCCCCCCGACATTGCCCCCCCTGAGTTAAGCCCGTAGAACTCCCCCATATCCCAGGCCGATGCGCGCGGAGCCGGGCCCCCAGCTCAAACCATTAGAAAGTTTATTTCCACAGTATGACATACCAGATTTGCAAATACAGTACTGTGTGTGATACAAAAAGAGTCTAGAAAAGAGAGTATATACATTTGACGTAGAAACTGAACATTGGAGGAGGTTGGGTAGGTGGGGGGGGGGGGGGGGGGGGTTGGGGGGGGGGGGGGGTGGGGGGGGACTGTACATTGGAGGTGGTTGGGTGGGTGGGGTGGGGGGGTTGGGTAGGTTGGATAGGAGGGGTGGGTGGGGGACACTGTACAACTGTACAAGCAAAACTGTACATTGGAATATTGACAAAACCATACTTGGTCATTTACTGTACATTGGAGGGGGTTGGGTTAGGACATTTACAGGGGCCAGTTTCGAATTGCAGTCTCCCGTAGGTGTTCTTTGAGAGTGGTTTTGAAAGTGGGTAGTGATTCACATTCCTTTGGGTAGGGCGTTCCACATTGATGTGGCATAATTGCGAAACATGTTTAGTCCCTTGTTTGAGCCGAATCTGGGTTTAACATGATTTGTGGAGCTCCCTCTGGTGTTGTGATCGTGGTATTCACTGACCTTAGTGTATTTTGACATGTACATGGGTACCTTGGTCGTGTAGTGTATCTTGTAGACCAGGCCCATTGCAAGTTGCTGTACTCTGTCGTCTACTCTAAGCCATCCTAGGTTGTCAAAGTGGGCAGGGGTGAGGTGGGTTCTAGAAGTAAGGTCAAGCAGTAGTCTGACCAGTTTGTTTTGAGATGTTTGTAATTTAGTTTTTAGCGCCTTTGAGGTGCTTTGGTACCATGAGGTGCAAGCATAGTCGTAGTACCCTTGAATGAGTGCTCCTGCCAGAGTCTTCAGGGTATTCTTGTTTACCAGAGAGGAGATCCGGTACAAGAATCAAGTTCGTTGGTTGACTTTTTTTATTACCTTGGATGCCATTTTGTCACAGGAAAGATTTTCCTCTAGGATGGAACCTAGGTATGTAATTTCATCTTTCCTTGTGACAATATTGTCACCCACTGTAACTGAGAAGCCGTCGGTCTTACTGAGTTTGTTATTTGATCCGAATAGAATGGACTCTGTTTTACCCAGGTGTAATGATAGTTTGTTATCAGCGAGCCCGGTGCAGATTCTGCCGGGTTCTGAGCTGAAGGTTTTTTCAACCTGTAACTTGTTCTTGTCAGAGACCAGCAGGGCTGAGTCGTCTGCAAACAAGAACAAGTTGCAGTCACAAGCTGACGACATGTAATTTGCATAAATTAGGAACAGTAGCGGTCCTAATATGCTTCCTTGTGGAACACCACAGCTCACTGTGAGGGGGGGGATAGGGTACCGTTTACCTCCACCATCTGTTCTCTCCCCTCAAGGTAGGATTGCATCCAGCTCACTGATAGACTATCAAAACCAATTGCTTTTAGCTTGTCAATCAGAATGGAGTGATTGCAGTGTCGAAGGCCTTTTGTAGGTCCAGCATGACCATGTCGCGTCCACCTCTTGTTTATGTGGTCGTTCAAATAGAGAAGGCATGTGTCAGTGGAGTGGGATGTTCTGAAGCCAGATTGGAATTCGTAGATTCGATTTTTTTCCGCTAGGTACTTTTCAACCTGTTCGTAGAATTTTTTTTCCATGACTTTCGAGATGGAGGTAAGAATAGAAACAGGGCGGTAGTTGCCTGGGTCTAATTTACTGCCCTTTTTGTGCAGGGGGGTTACTCTCGCAATTTTGAAGTCCTTGGGGACGTGTCCCTGTTTTATGGAGAGGTTTATTATGTGTGTGATGACTGGGGTGATGGCGGCTGCTGAGTCTCTGAGGAATTTGGAGGGGATGTTGTCATGGCCATTGGCCAGTGGCCTTGTTAGGTTGGAGGGCCCTCAGTTTTTTAAGTACCTCATCTGTTGTTACCATTTCCAGTTTGAAGTCGTCTTTGCGGACCCCTGTAACATTCGGGGTTCTGTCCTACCTTAGGATGGTACCATACTGTCTGTCTGGTGTACTTCACTTTGTTGTTTGGGTTGCACTAATTGTATGTCACTTATGATTTGCTGTCTCGCACTGATTGTCTGTCACATCTGGAAGCTGTCACTGGCTGTCATTCTGGCTGTCACTAATTGACAGGTTGGAATATTAGAATGTGGCCTTATAATGAATTCTCTGTTCTCTTGTTCCCTGCTAGAGCTTCACTATTATCTACGAGCAGTACCGCCTTAACGAGTGCTGACCCGTCTGTGCTCCGTTGACGCTAGGCGTCCGTGTACTCCGCTACGGCTTGTTCTCTTAAAGGGACATGTACTGCTATTCCTAGCACTATTTGGGCAACTTTACACAATTCCTGTGAGTGTATTGAAGACATCTGTACGTTTTTTTTCAAAAAAATGCATTGTTTTATATTTCTAATCAAGTACTCAAAACCATAATTTTTCAGCTTCAAGATTTCAGGCTGTTATGGCCTGGCTCCGCCCATAAGCACTTTGAGTGACAGTCAGTCCACACAGTCTGTGACTGGTAGACAGAGATAGAGAGAGAGAGAGAGGGATGGGGTGAGAGAGAGAGAGAGAGAGAGAGAGAGAGAGAGAGAGAAAGAGAGAGAGAGAGAGAGAGAGAGAGAGAGAGAGAGAGAGAGAGAGAGAGAGAGAGAGAGAGAAAAAAAGACAGGTCGTTCTTTTTTTCTCTGCCTCTCGGTGTGCTGCGGCAGCTTGTGGGGGGGGGGGGCCCTCCCTTCCTCCCTCTCTCTTCCTTTTTTTCTTTCTATCACTCTCCCGTTCGGAGGTGTGTGTCGCGTGGACCGGCAGGTCCCCCCCCCCCCCCCCGCCCAAGTGCTCCTGAATGCTCTATCTCTCTCTCTCTCTCTCCCTCCAGAGTATGAGGAAGTGGTTTTCCACTCGCTGTGTACAGTCAGTCTATGTAGATTGTGGGCGGGCATTAGCTACAACCACATAGCCAATCACATCGCTGTCTGCTACCCAGAGCCTGAGTAACGTCATTCAGGCCTTCAAATCAGGATGGCCTAATTTACTGGAGAAGGAAATGATCTGAGCTGAATCAGAGCAATCCGCCAATATGGTATTTAGACATTGATACGAACTCCTATATAATACAATGCTAGAGACTGAAAAAGGACATTTATAGTACATGTCCCCTTTAATAAAGAGAATTCTCCGTCTCTTTCCTCGACCATTGGAACTCCCACTTATCTGCTATCGTAACAGACCCCTAGGTTTTTGTAGTAAGCTACTATGTGTTCTACCCCATAATGCCCTGAGTCGGAGGGTAGTTTGTTTTGTGTTGTGGCTATGTTTGTGAAGAAAATGTTTAAGTAATTGGCTACATCCAGCTTGTCTGTGATGAGCGTGTTGTCCGTCTTTATGTTTATGTTTGAGAATCTGGTTTTAAGTTTTTTACTGCAGCCTAGTTGATTATTGAGTAATTTCCAAAGTTCACATGGTTTGTTTTTGTTTTCATCAGTTTTGATTTTGGAGTTTACGTCGTTTCTTAGTCTGTTTCTTTCCAGTTTGAGTTCAGTCACGTGGGCTTGGAGTTCACTGCTCGTGCTTTTTGTAAGCTTTGACTGACTTTTACAAAACTAGGGCTGAGCCCAAACGTTCAAACGTTCAAACCTTCGTTCGTTACGTTGGCATTCGCATTCTAAATCAACATTCGAATTTTTTATTATTAAAAAAATAATAATAATAATATTCATTCTGTTTAAACCAATGGGGTTTTTCTTCACAGTTGCAGATAACGATTAGGCTACACTAATATTATAGTATTAAAATAAACTGATGAGTTATATTGATTAAAGAAAGTTGATTTAATTGATTTAGTTGGGCTGGGGCTTCTCCCTGGGTTGGGCTGGGTCTGGAAAGTTGATTTAATAAAAAAGAAAGACTAATTTAATCAGATTAATCACTTTATTCAAATTGAGGATTTAGTTTAAGGATATATAAAACAAAAATTAAATAAAAAAAAAACGAAGGTTGAACGTCCGTTAGAAAAAGCCTGACGAAGTTCGAATCCCAAAAACAGGCTTCGGGAGCCTTACTGAGCACACGAAACAGAATTTAGGAACGCTAAGGTCTAGAGCAGTGGTTCCCAAACTGTGGTGCCCTCTAGGTGGTGCGTGACATGAAAAGGCTAATGGTGGTAAAAAAATATATATATATATTTTTTCTTTTTTACAATAGAATTTCATACAAATCTTAGTCAAACCTTTAGTATTATGGATATTAAACATGCTGGCAGAGTACATGCATCCATGTTGTCGTGAACATTTTAATTAAATAAAGAAATTCCCTATCCATCCGTGGGAAGAGATAAAATAAAAAATTTAATAAAAGGTCGGGAGGTGACAGGGGGTGCACGGGGGTGCACAGGAGTCCACGGGAGGCGTAAACAACACTCGGAAGAGGAGTGGCAGGGGTGCAGGCCTCTTATCCAGGTTCGGTGATTGGGTGATAGCCGGAAGGTGTGTCTGGCACAGGCGAGTAGGATGATGGTGAGACGGGAACAGGAAGGGGACCATGTATGGGCATGGGGACCTGCTGACAGACAGGGGAGAGAAAAGCCCTGGCTGTGGCTGTAACAAAAACAAGTAATCCCGAGTAGATTTATACTCTATGATGACTCAGACACACACACACACACATACACACACACACACACACACACACACACACACACACACACACACACACACACACACACACACACACACACACACACACACACACACACACACACACACACACACAATTGCACCACATGCATGCACACACACACATGCACACACACACACTGACTCACATTCACATGCACGTACACATTCACACACACACAATTGTACAGCATGAATACATACACAAGCTCACATACACACATCCATGCACACACATACGACATGCTTGCATGTAGACACATGCACGCACACACACACACACACACACACACACATAGATACACACATACACACACACACATACATGCACACACATACGACATGCATGCATGTAGACACATGCGCTCGCGCGCACACACACACACACACACACACACACACACACACACACACACACACACACACACACACACACACACCTCTTTTCTAAGTCTTTTCTTTTCTTTCCTCCGTTGTATACTTCTGAGCTCATCTTCTTCTAGCCAATGGGCATCAAGGATTATGCCTGGATGGATGACCCCAATCATCATATATTCACTTTAAACTTTTGCCCTTGTCCAGTAATACTGTGTATGCCGGTATGGGACCTGCTCTCCTAACCTCCTATACGGTACAACAGGACTTTCCTTTGGGATTAAGTGCAAATATTCCGTTGTTGCCACATATAACAGATGCCCTTCCCTCACTCTCACACAACATTATGTGCGTTTCCGCGTTGCCTGTCGTTCAAGTTCCAGTGTCCCAGTTTCGTTTAGTTTCTTTTCGTTTCTTAGTTGTCATGCAGAAGTACAGAATACTTTTATACAAAATGCTTCTTTCTGTTACGCTCCAGAGACTGTGCTAGACAAAAATAGATAAGTATAAAATAAAATAAGTATAGCAAGTAAAAAATAGAAGTCACGTACGTGGTGGACACAAGTGTTCAGTATGTACATTATGTACAATGTTCAATGCAGAGTAGAAGTAACTGAGTTACCATACAATATACTATACAATATATTAATATACAATCTACTATATAGTGCAAAGCAGAAATGGGATGAGGTACAATTTTTTTTGTTTTACTCATAGGTTCTTCCATTTCACTGGTTGTTAGTCTTTTAATTGTTTTTATTAATTTTAAATTGTTTTATTCATTTAATTTTTGTCTATATCTCCTGTAGCACTCTGATATTCTCACGAATGTAGAGCGCGGTACAAATTGAATCCATTATTATTATTATTATTATTATTTAGGTACAATTTACAGTAAGGTGTACTGAGGTATGGGTTGTAGTGCAAATTCTTTACCAATAAATATAAAGTGTGTTTAGGTGTTCTAAAGTGTGTAAAGTGGGTGCTGCAGTGAGTTGTTTGTTTAAAGTGAGTGTGCGCGTGTGGATGTGTGTGCTGTGAGTGCATTTGATGGTTGTTACATAGTGTTATTGTTCGTTGAGCATCCTGAAGGCCTGGGCCTGTTTGTTTTTATTTGTCACATATAACGTACATGTACTTTACAGTGAAATGCTTGGTGCTGTATGAGCCCCTGAGAATGTGCTTAAGTAGTAAAGAGGAATAACACTATACAATATACAATATACAATACAATCCACATGCTAAAGTACAATCCAAGTACAGTGAGTAAAGATGCAGACAATGAGGTACAAATGCAGACAATGAGGTGCAAAAACTTTAAGGCACGGTGCAAATGCAAACGAGGTATGAATGTAGTGCAAATCTCTTTAATAAATAGATAAATATAATGTAGTGTTAATAAAGTGTCTAAAGTGAGTGTTACGGTGAGTGTCTGTTTAAAGTGAGTGTGTGCCTGTGTGGATGTGTGTGCGGTGAGTGTAGATGTAGATGGATGGCTTGACGGTGTTACATAGAGTCAAAGAGCATCCTGATGGCCTGCAGGGATAGAAGCTCCTTCTGAGTCTCTCTGTTGCATCACAAGACGTGTAAAAACATCGATGCCGAAGATACTGCACATGTTTATTATATCTCTCAGTATCATCTGTACAGAAAACAACAACCCCCCCCCCCCAAGCAGCAGCACTGCTTTCACTTTTCTCACAGAGCACACGCTTATGGCACTTAAGAGGTGATCAGACTACTTCGCTTACACTTTGGCTTCTAGTGTTACCACGGCGAGGGGGGAGCGTGGCAGGAGCGTGGCTCTCCTACAGGAACCCAAGCTCACAGAGGATGTAACGTACACAGGCGACAGCGTCTCCGGGGCCCGGTTGCTATGGATACGCCCGGCACCTATAGCCTAACACGCACCTTGTTTTTAATATTTCATCACATGACAAGCAGGGAGGTTGACATTGAGTGTACAAAGGATAGCGCCTCACTACCTACCGGGTGAGGTAATGAGATTAGCAACACTAGCTGGGTCCTTTCTTACTGTTAGGTCGCTGGCTCCATTAGATGCCTCTGGTCAGTGTAAATAGGGCATGGCTCCTCTATTCACAAAGCATTTATCTTGCCACTAAAAGTGCTTCTGAATAGCACTAAGTATCCAGCAAGGATTTTCCTCTTAGAAGCCATTTACAAAGCTGTTCAGGACACAGTTTTTTTTTATTAAAAAGAATTAGAGATTAAAATCCCCCCCCCCCCCCCCCCCCTTGGTGCTATAACAGCTTTCTTTATTTTATTTTAAAAAAAATATTACATTTTTTACTTTATTTTCAACTAGACAATTCCGTGGGGGAAATTGTGAAAGTGAGGTCGCAGCCGATGCATCGCTGCTGTGTCTGTGCTGAACGAGACGATGTTGGAACTGTGGCCCCGCTCCCAAGTAGCCCACCCCTGACTCTTTTCTTTTAAGCCACAGATCCCGTTGTTTTTGTTGTTTGTTTGTTTTTGTTTTTGTTTTCTGTTTTTTGTTTTTGTTAACTTTCTTGTTACCACTTCATCCAATTGGACAGCACCTTGCTTCCTTTTTTTATCTTATTTGTTTTTTCCTGTTGTTACTATACAGTGTATACACATATATTCATCATTTCTTTCCCCCCTAATTTTTATTTACCCTTTCTTTTATATAGTCTCTCTCTCCTTGTACAGTGTCCTTGAGTCTGAGAAAGGCGCTTCTCTCTCCAAATCCAATTTATTATTATTATTATTATTATTATTATTATTATTATTGGAGCCGATGCTGGAACTGTGTCTGTGCGACAACTGGTTCATGAGACATGAGAGGGGGCAGTGTGCATGTGTACGTGTACGCGCGCACGTGTGTGTGTGTATGTGTACGTGTGTGTGTATGTGTGTGTGTGTTTGTGTGTGTGTGTGCGCGCACGTGTGTGTGTGTACGCGTGTGTGTGTGTGCGTGCGTGTGTGTGTGTGTGTGTGTGTGTGTGTGTGTGTGTGTGTGTGTGTGTGTGTGTGTGTGTGTGTGTGTGTGTGTGTGTGTGTGTGTGTGTGTGTGTGTGTGTGTGTGTGTGTGTGCGTGCGTGCGTGCGTGCGTGCGTGTGTGTGTGTGTGTGTGTGTGAGTGAGTGAGTGGAGCAATGTCTGTGCCCTTATATGGGCTGGTGAATTGACTGTGACCTGGCTGGGTTCGTTGACGGTCGTTAAAGTCGATTTGTGACTGCGACACTGTGTCAGCTGAAACTTTCCTAAGTAATAGCAACCCGCGTTGGAGCAAGCCGCTATAGTTTTGACACCTGGTGGCGAGGCATGGCAAGGTTGGGGTGGAAAAAATTATAATAATATGTGGGATAATAGTAGTTGTTTATGGATTTGAGGGAATTAAAAAGTGTTTGGGCATTTTTCATTACAGTTTTTCTCAATTGCTTTGGTGCATTTCTCTGATCAGAATTAAAGTTCTCATAACTGTTAGTTCAACCTCCACAACATTTTGTAATTTGTGCACATCATAGTAGCAGTTTCTCATTCCTCCGAACAAATTGCAAATGCTTTTGGACATGCATCAATTGCTTTCATACAATTCTCTGCTGTTTTATAACATTATCATTTGCTTAGGTCATGTCAGTCAAAATGAACTATACTTATGACTGCTGAATAGTCATTCCCTATAAAACTAATAGTCCTCATTTCATTGCTTGAGTCATTACATACAAATATGTTGAACTAGTTTGTCAAAATCTGTCAAGCAAATTTTATACATTTCTTTATAATTTTTCCCCTGAATGGAGCTGGATGCCAGGGAATCGCTGCACACATTCATATATGTTGATGAGGCGGGTTTCAATCTGGCAAAAGGTAGAAGGCGTGGAAGGAATCGCATTGGACAGAGAGCAACCACTGATGTCCCAGGCCAACGAGGAGGGAATATTACAATGTGTGCAGCCATCTCAGAAAATGGCGTACTCACCCATATGCCCCGCATTGGTCCATACAACACACAACATCTGCTGACTTTTTTAGACACTCTTTACAGGGACATAGTCCCTGAGAATGAGAGGGGTCTAAATGGAGACCATCTGAACAAGTACGTTGTTGTATGGGATAATGTGCGTTTTCACCACGCAATTCTTGTCACACAGTGGTTTGCAGCACATGAAAGGATGCTGGTGGAATATCTCCCTCCCTACTCCCCATTCCTGAATCCAATAGCCAGACAGACAGGAACGTCTGGATGTGAATGAAAGATTTACTGTACTGTGTATGTTGTATGTTCCAATTCAGTTCCAATATGTACTGCAATATTGTTTACAGTTGTGCACAGCTCTACCCAAAGGCCAAAGGGTGTTTCTTATGTTTGTTGTAAATTAGTTTGTATTTTTCTTTTGCACAATGCTGTGAACAAATTAAAATTGCAAAGAGCATATGCAGTAAAAATGTGAAACATACGTGTCTTGTACTCATTTACCTCACTAAATACAGCAATGTGTAACTGTAGATTTCAAATGGCTGTGCAAATAGTGTATAGTGCTGTCTTGAGCATTTTCAGAAAGTGTCACCAAGATCTGACTTTTTTGCATTGGAAAACACTTACAGAGTGAACTGTCATAACGAAAACATGGCAAAGCCATTTGACTATCTTGTTCATAAACAATGGTGTCAGGACTTTTCATTTTGATGACAGTGACACTTTCATTGACATGAATACTTGCTTTTGAGGAATGAATTATCCATTTTGAGCAAGTGACACGCTTCTGCAGGTTATCACCTAGGTTTTGCAGTTTGTACTAATTGTTTTGAGAAATGCACTAACAGTTATGAGAACTTTAATTCTGATCAGAGAAATGCACCAAAGCAATTGAGAAAAACTGTATTTTGAGTCAAGCAAAGCGAATGTGATTTTAACATATTTTGATTGCCAAAATATAATTTTGACAATCCATAATACTCATCAAACATCATACTGTTTGATCACCTCTGCAATTATTATAGCACATCAACAACAAGGTCAACTCCACCCCGACAATACGAGCTAATGTCGGTTACTGGCTGAATGACTGGCTGACTGACTGACTGACTGACTGACTGACTGACTGACTGACTGACTGACTGACTGACTGACTGACTGACTGACTGACTGACTGACTGACTGACTGACTGGCTGTCTGACTGACTGGCTGACTGGCTGTCTGACTGGCTGGCTGACTGACTGACTGACTGGCTGTCTGACTGGCTGGCTGACTGACTGACTGACTGACTGACTGGCTGGCTGGCTGACTGACTGGCTGACTGGCTGTCTGACTGGCTGGCTGACTGACTGACTGACTGACTGGCTGGCTGGCTGACTGACTGGCTGACTGACTGACTGACTGACTGACTGACTGACTGACTGACTGACTGACTGACTGACTGACTGACTGACTGCCATGTGTACTGTCTGTGTGTGTGTGTGTCTGTGTGTGTGTGTGTGTGTGTGTGTGTGTGTGTGTGTGTGTGTGTGTGTGTGTGTGTGTGTGTGTGTGTGTGTGTGTGTGTGTGTGTGTGTGTGTGTGTGTGTGTGTGTGTGTGTGCGCGTGTGTGTGTGTGTGTGTGTGTGTGTGCGTGTGTGTTCAGTCTGGACTCCTTGGGAGGAGGAGTTTTGTTAGAGAGAGGAGGTGCTGCCTCTCCACTCTGGTGTGTCGTCTGCTCAGCTTCACTACAGGCCTGTCAGGGAGATGTCTGCCTTCATGCTCCTCCTTCCCACAGTACGCTACGTTACTAAGACTGTCTGCCTGCTGGACTAGCTAGCTGGCTGGCTGGCTGGCTGGCTGGCTGGCTGGCTGGCTGACAGGATGACAGGCTGGCTGGATGGATGACAGGCTGGCTGGATGGATGACAGGCTGGCTGGATGGATGGTTGGAATGGATGACTGCCTGGATAGATGGATGGATAGATGGTTGAATGGGTGGATGGATAGATGGATGAATGGATACAGTAGATGGCTGGCTGGATGGATGGATGGATGACTGGATGGATGGATAGATGGATGAATGGATACAGTAGATGGCTGGCTGGCTGGATGGATAGATGGATGGATGATTGGATGGATGATTGGATGGATGAATGAATGACTGGTTGATGTCTGTCTGTCTGTCTGTCTGTCTGTCTGTCTGTCTGTCTGTCTGTCTGTCTGTCTGTCTGTCTGTCTGTCTGTCTGTCTGTCTGTCTGTCTGTCTGTCTGTCTGTCTGTCTGTCTGTCTGTCTGTCTGTCTGCCTGTCTGTCTGTCTGTCTGTCTGTCTGTCTGTCTGTCTGTCTGTCTGTCTGTCTGTCTGTCTGGCTGACAGACGTGATCTACAGCTGTTCCAAGAGTGCACCGCTCCCACCCAGCTGTTTTCCTGTCATTACTAAATCATTCTGCTCTCATCCAGCTCGCCCTGGACTCAAATAGTTGCTGTAATGCCACTGTGCTGACAATACAGACCAGAGAGGGAACATTTTCTAAACTGCAACTTGACTCTATATCTGGCTCCAGAGTAATCCCTGTCAGAGCGCCTGTCTGCGTTTCAAGTGCCCTCTTCAGTTGGAATAATGATGCTGATGAGAGCCGGACTCACTCTTCCTCTTCAGCCCCCTGTGGAGTCAGAGGCCACGGGGGAACATTTAGCGACTGGAAATGTTTTCAACCTTGATAATAATAATAACGCATAACGCCGGCTGCACGCTACCATGGCTGTATCTCATCCAGCTGCTTTTCTAGGCCAAATGGACTGTGTGTTTATATAGCGTTTTTAATCCAAAGCGCTTTACAACTTACTCCTCACATTCACCCATTCACTCACACATTCACACAGCGACGGCGGAGGCGACCACGCAAGGTGCCAACCTGCTCATCGGGAGCAGTTAGGGGTTAAGTGTCTTGCTCAAGGACACTTCCGACACGCTGCTGGTGTTAAGGTGCCAGACCAGAGACCCAGACGCAGAAAACAGTAGAACACTGAGAAAGCCCAATGCTGGGTGTATTTATTGAGGTCTTATGGCCTATTATGGCCTACAAACCTAGCTGTAATCAGTGTTGCCCTGTTTCTTTTGTTCACTTGTTTGTTGTTGTTGTTTGAATGAATTGTTTCCTGTGTGTGTATTGTGCAGGAAGTGTCCAGATGGGTTTGACTGTCTGAAGGTAGGGAGGAACCCTAACTACGGCTACACCAGCTTCGACAGCTTTGGCTGGGCCTTCCTGGCTCTGTTCAGACTCATGACACAGGACTACTGGGAGAAGCTGTTTCACCAGGTCAGATTTTAGACTATCATATTATTTACCCCACGTTTTACACAGAAATGTTCCATGTATGTTACGTACCCACAGGTACGAGGCCTAGTCCACACGTACACAGGTGTTTGTGAAACCGGGGGTCTTTTCCTGAACGGCCATCTTGGTCCATATATGGGACGCCTAGGCTTCCCCAATCTTGGCACCAAGAGGATTCCTTCTTTTAACTGGACATTGATTGATTGATTGAAAACTTTATTAACAGATTGCAGAATGGGTACAATACAGTACGGCTCAATACACACAACTGTTAAAGGAACACTCCAACATTTTGGGAAATTAGCTTATTTGCCATCTACCCTGGAGTTAGACAAGAAGATACATACCTTTTTCTTCTCTGTGCATGCAGTAGGAGTAGGAAGACGTTGGGAACAAGGCTAATGGAGGAACCTACTTCCAGTGACTGACGCTAAGCTAGGCTAACGGTGCGCGTCTTCCTACTCCTTTGCAGGCCGCGTCCTTCGAAGGCTACAACCCCTGAGACACAGCTTGCATGTGAACTGGGCCATTAGTAATGACGTCAGCGTTTCCATGAGGTCCAGTTTCACATGTACAGTACAGTACACACGAATGCACCGCGTGTTGTCTCTGAAAATCTTCACCCCGGCAGTTTTCAAAAAGGTGTCCAGTTTCAGTGACCTAAAATGCAGTTTACGTTGTGGACGAAAGGCCAAACCACTTAAAATAAGCTACAGTTTCAACAACACCCTTGTCCATGTGGACTATGCCTTGGTACATGTGGACATAAGCATTTCTTTTGTTTTATTTGTTTAAAAAATATATGTATTTGTCACATAAGGTACATGTACATTATAGTGAAATGCTTGGTTCTGTATGACCGTCCTGAAATTGTGCTTCATACAGTAAAAGAAAGTAAAAGAATAAAGACCAAACACTATACAAAATATGAAAAACAAAACTACAAAATGCTATAATGCTAAATGCAAAAGTGAGTGTCTCTGATGCCACATCTTCACCCTCAGACTCTGCGCTCGGCGGGAAAGACTTACATGGTGTTCTTTGTGCTGGTGATCTTCATGGGTTCCTTCTACCTGGTCAACCTGATCCTCGCTGTGGTGGCCATGGCCTACGAGGAGCAGAACCAGGCCACCATCGCTGAGGCCTGGGCCAAGGAGAGGGAGTTCCAGATGGCTATGGAGCACCTCCACAGAGAGCAGAGAGTAGGTGCAGCTTTGTATTGGTTTATTATTGGTTTATTATATGGATCCCCATTAGTCTACTACACCCATGGGTGAAAGACTATTCTTCCTGGGGTCCGAACACATAACAACACTGGAGTAATAACGAAAACTATAAAAACACAAGAAACACTTAAGTACATTCTCAATATCTTCAAAATCACAACACAAAAAGGCTCCAACCACAAATACAATACTAACTAAATAAATCAATAACTCAACTGTATTTCATTATTCATAACAGCGTTTTTCAACTTTTTCTTAAAAGTACATTTGTTTCTGATCATCATTATCTTCACAGGTATACAATTCCAGTATGCAGCAGCTCTATACATTACGGTTCTCTTAAGTGAATTTGTTCTTGGTAGAGGTAAAGTAAAATGAAGACCCACGGCGTGTCTGGTGACATAGCCATGTCTAGTATTGGTGGGTTGTAGTTCTGAACACAAAGACTCAGGTTTACCAATTTTATAAATATTAAACAAAAATTTTACAAGGCTGCATGCCAGCCTCTGATTCCACACTCTTAGAAGAAAGGGTTCATTAGGGTACTATAAACCTGAACGCTATGGTTCTTTATCCGCTACCTATTATAACAGTGTGCACGCCAAGGATTTCCACGTGTGTGCTGTATGATTTGCAGCTCTACCACAAACATACTGTTTTCAACCTTTCAAACGTTTGTGTCCCAAGCACATATCCGAATATGATTCAATATTTCTGCGTTTCTGTATCCAACCTTAATGCAAATACAATAAATCTGACCAATTCAACGTTATTCCAGACACTTAGAAAGGACCATAGAAAGAAACACTGAAACACATAGCACAACAATACAAAACATATAAAACTGTAAAAACAACAATTCTTCTAAATAAATACACAGTCAAAATACATAGAGGCTCTTTCGCCAATGTCGCCACAAGATAGAGTTGAACCTGGTGTTACCTTTGACAGGATTAACAAAGGCCACAATAACACTGTTCAACGAGTCATCTAACCGAGTCACCTGTACATAAGGTTTCTTACGTGCCTTAAATGGACTTCCTTTAACTGTGACTGTTGTGAAGGGCCAGATTAAACTGAGAATCTACCGTTATTGTTTTATATACTTTGTATATTATTTATATATATACGGAATATCCCTTTACCTACGTTCAAACCAGAGCAATATTCACTCTCCTTATTGGATAGCGCCCTAGGCTCCAGGCAGTCTCGCACTCAGACAGGTGCAGTGGGCGAGTTTGGGGCATGTCAGAACATGCCCGGAGGCAGTGTATTGATTCAAGACCAAAGTGGTTAGGTTTGGAACTAGATAATCACTTAAGTATATATGCTGGCGCAGGTGTGCCCAGCAGTATTTTCATTCAGTTCGTCTAAAGCAGCAGTGTGACAAGTTCGGTAACATTGAAGTGAGCAACCGTGCGTTTAGAACATGTGCGAATAGAATAGTAAAAGTGTCAGAGTTTAATGAAGTAACGTCAAGTTCGACCTAATCTAATGTGAAGTAAATAGTCGTTAATTTATTGTATATCGTGCAACCCAGTTCGTTCGTGTGTAGCATTGGACATGTGCACAGGAGAATCGGCGTCGGCGATTGCAGAACCATTACTGGTTGGATTATATTGATTTGGAACATGGTACCCGGAGAAGAGCATCGTTGATTTCCACTATCGTTTGGGATTCAACCTCGTGAGGATTATAACTCGGGCCTGCCTCGTGGACGGGGCTGGCTAGCTGTCATCAATGCTGTCGGGCATTTGGATTACAATTATTGCTTTGCTGCTGATCAAGGGAGTTTACAAGGACCGACTCCTGTACCTGGAGTCTCTTTATTCCTCATTGAATCAGACGGAGTACCCAAGCATTCCTCTACCCTCCAGGTCTTACACCCCCGGAGGGAACCCATTGTCTCCAGTCGGTACCAGTGTTGCCCTATATAATTGCTACTATACAACAGGTGGTGTCAGCTTAGACCCATCGTAGGATTCCTGCTATTCTTAGTGACTCATGCTCTTGACTGACTTTACGTATATATTCTTCGCCATACAAGCGCGACCCTAATTCTCATTCTGTAACCTAACGTTGCCTAATAATAATAAATTACCCTCAAATACTATTTCTGTGTCAATGCCGTGTTCTTGTGGGTGTTCACCATCTATATTTGATGTACTGTCTGGCCAGTAATTAAAGTACATAACTAGCAGTGGTTTAATCTATCACAATCTTTAATACAGTCAGGGTTTTGTAACCCCTCAGTTGCAATTGGTCCTTCGAGCCGGAGGGTATCAGTGTAATATTTAATATAATATTAATATTAACATGGCCAGCGGTGAACACTCCCCAAGCGGCTCCCCTAAGCTAGAACGCCCGCAGCGCAAACGTCAGCCACCTCCATATCTAGAGGACTTCGCTTTCGTTTTACCCCCTAGCTTATCTAAACGGACGTTAAATACGAATAAAACGGATAGTTTAAGCATGCCCACTCCTATCGACTTGGCGGCCCCGCCAGTAGAGACCCCAGAGGGTTCAAACAAAACTGACTTAGCTCACGGGGGGACCAAGCGGGACATGACGTGACTATACCTCCAGACAGCGTCACCGGTATAGACCCCGGAGCGCTCCAGGATAAAGAAAGCGCTCCAGGGATAGACCCCGGTGCACAACCAACCCAAGAGCGCGCACCCGAGACAGACCTCGGCGCGCAACCAAGAGAAGAGTACCGCGCTCAGGGGATAGACCTCGGAGCGCGCCAGGAGAACAGGTCTCCACCAAGCCCTGTCTGCGCCCGATCACCTCCGTCAGTGTCATCCCCCAGCGAGGCGGACCAGAGACTGGCGCAAGCCTTGATCGCCACGCTGACAGCTTCAACCGAAAGAGACCGACTCCAGGGTGAGCGCGACCGTCTCCAAGCACAGACGCTTAGTGAGCGCGAACACTCTGCAGCGGAACGAGAGCGCCTCCACGCGCAACTCCAAGCACAAGCCCTTAGTGAGCGCGAACACTCTGCAGTGGAACGAGAACGCATCCGACTAGAAGAGAGTCGCCTCCAGGCTGACGCAGCGATGACCATCAGACTGGAAGAGAGGCGCCTCCAGGCTGAAGAAACCATTCAGCGAGACCGTACCAATGCACAGCGCGAGGCGGAACGAGACCGCGCCAATGCACAGCGCGACGCCGCCAATGCACAGCGCGAAGCGGAGCGGGACCGCCTGCAGGCGCAGATGATAGAACAATTGATCCAGAGGGCTACCCCCCACTCCTCCACACGGAGCTCCCGGAGATCATCACGACACGGGTCGAGGGCACCTTCCCCTCCCCGACACATCTACACGGGACCCAGCCAGCAGGAAGAACCTGCCTACGTCGCCGAGCTCCCTCCCCGACCGGTCTATACGGGACCCAGCCAACGGGAAGATCCCGCCTACGTCGCAGAGAAACTAACTAGAAGACTCCAGGACCTAGCGGAGGAAGAGGAGGGATCTCAAGCCCACCAGCACGAACTCATCTTGGACCAGGAGGCCCAGTACAGCCCCGACCCCAGCCCCGAGCCACTGCGTTACAAACCCCCGACCCAAACCAAGGTTGAGTTTAATACACAGTCAGCACCGAGGAGCAGCACCTGGGGGCCCGGCCTCTGGTACCCATAAGTACTAACCCACGACCACACGTACGGGGAGACTCGCCCAGGAGGCCTCTTCCCCTACGCTCACCAATGTACCAGCACCCCATACTCCGCGGCTCTGGTGGCCCTCGACCAGCGCTATGGACGCATATGGGATTACGTGATCCAAGAAATACGGGATATCGACCGCCTCCCCCCAGCCAAAGACAATAGAGCACTGGATGACCTCTCTATCAAGGTACAATCCCTCGTGGGGATGCTGGGGTCCCAAAAGGAGAAGGGGAGACATGAACTGTATGCAAATTCTAACGTGGAGCGGATACTGGAGAAGCTCCCTCCAGCCCGTCAAGAGCGTTTTCGGCGGCAGAGAGACCACAGTGACCCCAACGGCCCAGAACCATCCCTCCTAGACCTAGCTGATTTCCTCGCCAGAGAGGTCAGCAGTCTACGACTGGATACATTCGTGTGGAGTGACTCTAGCCCTAGAGATGGACCGCGGAGGTTCAATGACAACCGCCGGTCCGTGACAGTTATGCACCAAGCCGAGGTTGAGCCACGGCAGACGAGCCACAACACCCACGTCAAGGAGAAGTGGAAGGCTGTCTGTCAGTACTGTGAAAATGAACATTGGCTGTCTCAATGTGACACCTTCAAGAGGCTGACCGCTGACGAGGTGAGTCAGTGGATCAAAGTAAACCGCCGCTGCTTCCGCTGCGCGCGCAGCCATATGGCAGCTGAGTGCCGCCTAAAGAAAAGATGCAGCAAGTGCGACGGCGCCCACCTGGAGGTCCTGCACGACAGCAACAAGCGTCCGCCAGGACAACAAAGTAAGCCCGTCACGGTGATG
Organism: Notolepis coatsorum; assembly: GCF_963971535.1. Lineage (NCBI taxonomy): Eukaryota > Metazoa > Chordata > Actinopteri > Aulopiformes > Paralepididae > Notolepis > Notolepis coatsorum. The sequence continues at coordinate 16,875,929 of NC_140168.1, read as the reverse complement.
TACCAGGCCGAGGCGGTGTCACCACAAACCAGTCCTGGACCCCCCCCCTGGTGTCCTGACTGCTACAGCAGACAATGGGAGTCACGGTGCTACTCGGACTACCGCGAGTCGGCACCACTACAGAAGATCCATTGGCCCCCCCCCTGGTGTACTTACTGCCGCAGCGGACACTCCATGTCACTGTGTGAAGCCTACCAGAAACTGACCCCCGCCGAAATGGATCAGTGGAGTAGGACGAACACACAGGACCACGCTCGCTGCGATACACTGCGCGAGGCCGACAAGAAAAGACTAGCCCGACAAGGCAACCCACCAACAGGAGTGCTCCACATAGACCCCAAGCAGAGCGGGACCCCCCGAGTGCTCATCAAAGTGGTCAGAGTGCTCCTGAGCTACGAGGACAAGGTCCTGGACACTTACGCCGTCCTAGATGATGGGTCTGAAAAGACTCTCCTCCTCGCTTCCGCCGCAGCCCAGTTGGGCCTGCGGGGTAACAAAGAAACAATGACAATCCGTACTATTCAGCGAGACCTGAAAACCATAAAGGGCAAGAACGTCTCATTCAAAATAGCAGCGGTCGGGCAGCCCGAGAAGCGGTACAGCATCACTAAAGCATTTACAGGCCATGACATAGGTCTGTCAAGCTACAACTACCCCATCCCACAGCTGATGGCGAAGTACGAGCACCTACGCAGACTACCTATACCGCTTATCGACGGCGCCATACCGACCCTGCTCATAGGCTCCAACCACGCGGACCTCCTTGTCCCAATCGAGGCGGCCCACATCGGACCTAAAGGATGCCCAGTCGCGGTTCAGACCCGACTGGGGTGGACGCTCCAGGGCCCCCTCTACGGACTTGACAGTCAACCCACGTCTACACGCTGCCTGCACACAAAGGTGAGCGACACAGGCCACTCTCTCGTACAGCCCGTTGAGAGGCTATTGACATTAGACGAGAGGCCTGTGAGAGAACTGTGGGCCCAAGAAGAGGGAGTTCCGAACTCCACCCCCCTCAGCTGCGCTCCAAGCGACGTAGCTGACCTCAAACCCAGCACCCCAAACGACTTCTTGATTGGGCGGCCGGAACCAACCCCTCCTCAGACGGGGCACCGGAAGAACAAGAGGAACAGACGGAGGATGTGGAGACACAGCCAAGCACAGATCAACCAGTCTCAGGCCCGCTTCCTCCTAAGCGACCTACCATCCCTTCCAGCCCGTCAGAAGCGGGTCAAGGACAGGGACCACCTGAAGGTGGACACAGTCGTTATGATCATGGACCAGTCACTACCCCGAGCTGCGTGGCCGGCCGGCCGCGTAAGCAAAGTGATCACTGGTGCCAACGGAAAGGTCAGAGCGGCAGAAGTTATTGTCCAAGGGCGGACTTACACCCGACCCGTGGCGAGGCTGATAGAGTTGCCAGAGCTCCCTGACTCCCCTGATGACGATCATGACCCACTGACTTTGTAGATTGCCCTACTCCCCACAACAGACATTGAGCAGTTGACTGGACTATTAATCTGTCTCCTTTAACTAATTAGGTGCCGACTAATTAGGAGGCGGCTGTTGTGAAGGGCCAGATTAAACTGAGAATCTACCGTTATTGTTTTATATACTTTGTATATTATTTATATATATACGGAATATCCCTTTACCTACGTTCAAACCAGAGCAATATTCACTCTCCTTATTGGATAGCGCCCTAGGCTCCAGGCAGTCTCGCACTCAGACAGGTGCAGTGGGCGAGTTTGGGGCATGTCAGAACATGCCCGGAGGCAGTGTATTGATTCAAGACCAAAGTGGTTAGGTTTGGAACTAGATAATCACTTAAGTATATATGCTGGCGCAGGTGTGCCCAGCAGTATTTTCATTCAGTTCGTCTAAAACAGCAGTGTGACAAGTTCGGTAACATTGAAGTGAGCAACCGTGCGTTTAGAACATGTGCGAATAGAATAGTAAAAGTGTCAGAGTTTAATGAAGTAACGTCAAGTTCGACCTAATCTAATGTGAAGTAAATAGTCGTTCATTTATTGTATATCGTGCAACCCAGTTCGTTCGTGTGCACAGGAGAATCGGCGTCGGCGATTGCAGAACCATTACTGGTTGGATTATATTGATTTGGAACGTGGTACCCGGAGAAGAGCATCGTTGATTTCCACTATCGTTTGGGATTCAACCTCGTGAGGATTATAACTCGGGCCTGCCTCGTGGACGGGGCTGGCTAGCTGTCATCAATGCTGTCGAGCATCTGGATTACAATTATTACTTTGCTGCTGATCAAGGGAGTTTACAAGGACCGACTCCTGTACCTGGAGTCTCTTTATTCCTCATTGAATCAGACGGAGTACCCGAGCATTCCTCTACCCTCCAGGTCTTACACCCCCGGAGGGAACCCATTGTCTCCAGTCGGTACCAGTGTTGCCCTATATAATTGCTACTATACAACAGGTGGTGTCAGCTTAGACCCATCGTAGGATTCCTGCTATTCTTAGTGACTCATGCTCTTGACTGACTTTACGTATATTCTTCGCCATACAAGCGCGACCCTAATTCTCATTCTGTAACCTAACGTTGCCTAATAATAATAAATTACCCTCAAATACTATTTCTGTGTCAATGCCGTGTTCTTGTGGGTGTTCACCATCTATATTTGATGTACTGTCTGGCCAGTAATTAAAGTACATAACTAGCAGTGGTTTAATCTATCACAATCTTTAATACAGTCAGGGTTTTGTAACCCCTCAGTTACAGTGACCTTTAATAACATCACTTCCTTTTGTGTGAAGTTGGCCAAACGACAGGCGCAGGAGACGGACTCGGTGCTGTCCCCGGAGCTGTCCCCGTTTGTCCTGAGAAGAACCAGCATCCGGCGGGTGGGGAGCAGGAGGAGGAAGTCCTACAGGACGCTATCGGAGGAGACGGGGGAGGACGAAGTGGACGACAAGTTTGACCCGCTGGACGAGCCGATGGTACGACGCTTTGTCTTCACACCGTGTTACAACGGCCCTCTGCCGCCACTGTGTGTCCCCTCCTCCGTACGGTCTTTTACTATCATGCACTAAATAATCTTCCTTGCCCATATAGGGAGGACGTCACTTTCGTTTCCCGCGAGGTCCACCCGTATTCTCGAAGACACTCTGATGTCACGAGACCGCCGCCATCTTGGTATAGGGGGACCATACGGATTTCTACCATCAAATCCATGCATTGAGCTCCGTTTTTATTACATGTTTTATCACATTCTTGTTCATTTCATAACATTTTCATACGATTTGTTTTGAAAATATTGAGGCCAACATGGCATTTCACTATTTCGAAAGCCTTTCTGGTGATTCTAAGGCGAGATATGAGTCAAAGAAACTCCCCCTGATTACCACGACCACAACATCAGAGCGAGTTAGCCGAACGTTAGCCACCAGCCACTTTTTCCTCTGTGATGGTATAAAACTTCCGATTTGGATTTCTGTTTTTGTCATTAGTATAACGCGTAACACAGCAGCTCTTTGGCATTGTGAAGGACTGAAGAAAAGTCTGCTTGATTGTCTTTAATTTGCCGCTTTAACTATCCGTTTCTCCACTAAATAGTGTACACAATGTACCAGGCGGGGCAGTTTCCCCCCACGCTGCAGTTGCGTAGCAATAACAGACAGGAAGTTGACTTCGAGAATAGGGATTTATCATTGGGAACATTTATTATCGGCTGTTGTAATAATTCTGCCTCATGAACATTGGCAAGCTTTCCATTTTTGCACAAAATTTGTTCCCTTCTATCACTAACATTATTGTTTAAGCATTTTTGGTTGAAATAAAGTTAGTTAAAAGGTTGTTTAATTTGTCGTTAAAAAATAACTACACTTACAGTGCCTGTAGAATGGCTGTTGTTCTCGCCTGACACACGTCACGGCCATTGTGTAGTCTCTCAGTGAACGAAAACATAAACGTTGTTATTTTGCTACTTTGACGATCAATTGCGAATTGTTTCATGTTGAGCTATAGATTGTGGATGAATACACGCAGAAAGGTACACGTGCCAATGTTCATGCTTTATTTGTTTTAAACGAGACGATTTAGAAATGTTGTCCATTGAGAATACAATGCTATTTCAAGTGGGGTGGACCCTGCGGGAAAAAACAATGACGTAACCACTACACCTCCCTATTACTACCTACTATGCTAATATGTTTTTACTACTATGCACTCAAGACTGTAGCACTCTAGGCGGTCGGGTGGCGTAGCGGAGATTGCGTTCGTCACCAACACCGGAGACGCTGGATTCGCCTGTTCGAATCCAGCTCACAGCTCCGGCGTTGTCACCAGCTTCGCTGGCCGTTCACACTAATACAATTGGCTGTATTAGAGGGTAGGAAAGCTGGCGGGGTGGGTCCGGGTCGTTGTAAACAGCGACTCCTACAGTTCGGTCGGGGCGCCTGCTCAGCGCGGATAGGATCTAAGGGGGGTAGTGTGATCCTTCCACACGTTACACCCTCTCAGTGAGAGTCCGCGCTGCCAGGTGAAAAGAAGCGGTTGGTTGGCTAGACGTGTGTCGGAGGAAGCACGTGATAGCCTCCACTCTCCCAGACCGACGGTGGGGGGTAAGTGCGCAGCGACCAGGAAGGGGATTGGGAATTGGCATAACGACTAACATTGGGATGGGAGAAAATCGGAGGAAAAGGGAGGGGGAAAAAGACCAAAAAAAAATTAAAAAATACTGTAGCACTCAAGTTCGACACTGTTTGACGAACGTTGTTACTCAGCTGAAAGAGTTGTGCCCGTCCTGCCGACCTGTTGCACAGACCTTGTAAGTCGCTTTGGATAAAAGCGTTCAGCTAAATGATGTTAGGGATGTTCGATGTTGGCTTTTTGACCGATATCCGATATACCGATATTGTCCAACTCTTAATTTCCGATACCGATATCAACCGAAACCGATATATGCAGGGTCCCCCCCCCCCCCCCAAAAACGGAATAATTGTCTCTTGTCGTGGAATTAACACAACATTATGCATACTTTTGACAATAAATAAAATAAGAATTTGTTCTTACTTGCTTGCCTGGGTAAATAAAGGTTAAATAAATGTAAACATTTTTATAAAAACTTATTTTTTTGTGAAAACCGATACCGATAATATCTGATATTACATTTTAATGCCAATATCGGCCGATTATATCGGTTGGCCGATATGATCTAACATCCCTACTAAATGTAAATGTAAAATACATTTTGGACACGAAATGGGCGTAAGTGAAAACAAGCCACAGCGACTTACAAGTGTCCGACTTCTCAAAATCATCTGTTTTAAAGGCGTCTGAGCTAACCCCCGTCCCCTGTGCGCTTGCGCAGCCCCCTCTGTCTCCCATCCCCGTGCACCCTCTCCTGGCCAGCCTCTCCTCCCACCCGCTCAGCTCCAGGCGAGGCAGCCAGAGCAGCATCTTCAGCTCCTTCCGCGCGCGCCGCCACTCCGAGGCCGACTTCTTCGGGGACGACGAGTACAGCGTCCACGGGGACCCGGTGAGGAGCCGCGCGGGCTCCATGGCCGCCCCCGCGGCCGCGCCCTGGAAGAGGAGAACGAGCAGCGTGAGGAGCCACTGCTCCCAGGTGTTGTTCCCCCCCAGCTTCAACTTCAACGGCCGCCTCAACAACATCTCCCTGGACCAGAACGGCGTGGCCACCATGAACCTGTTCACGCCCACCTCACTGCCCGCCTGCAGCATGGAGAAGGTCAAGGAGGACACAGTGAGTGGAGTGGGAGAAAGGAGGAAGGGCAGAGGGGGTGAGAGAGAGAGAGGAAGAGAAGAGGGGGGGAGAGAGAGGAGGAAGGGAAGAGGGGGTGAGAGAGAGAGAGCGAGAGAGGAAGGGTAGAGGGGGGGAGAGAGAGGAGGAAGGGTAGAGGGGGTGAGAGAGAGAGAGCGAGAGAGGAAGGGTAGAGGGGGGGAGAGAGAGGAGGAAGGGTAGAGGGGGTGAGAGAGAGGAGGAAGGGAAGAGGGGGTGAGAGAGAGGAGGAAGGGAAGAGGGGGTGAGAGAGAGAGGAGGAAGGGTAGAGGGGGTGAGAGAGAGAGGAGGAAGAGAAGAGGGGGTGAGAGAGAGGAGGAAGGGAAGAGGGGGTGAGAGAGAGGAGGAAGGGAAGAGGGGGTGAGAGAGAGAGGAGGAAGGGTAGAGGGGGTGAGAGAGAGGAGGAAGGGAAGAGGGGGTGAGAGAGAGGAGGAAGGGTAGAGGGGGTGAGAGAGAGAGGAGGAAGGGTAGAGGGGGTGAGAGAGAGGAGGAAGAGAAGAGGGGGTGAGAGAGAGAGGAAGAAAAGAGGGGGTGAGAGAGAGGAGGAAGAGCAGAGGGGGTAAGAGAGAGAGAGAGAGAGAGAGAGAGAGAGAGAGAGAGAGAGAGAGAGAGAGAGAGAGAGAGAGAGAGAGGGGAAGGGAAGAGGGGGTGAGAGAGAGGAGGAAGGGTAGAGGGGGTGAGAGAGAGGAGGAGGAAGGGTAGAGGGGGGAGAGAGAGGAGGAAGGGCAGAGGGGGTGAGAGAGAGGAGGAGGAAGGGCAGAGGGGGTGAGAGAGAGAGGAGGAAGGGAAGAGGGGGTGAGAGAGAGGAGGAAGGGTAGAGGGGGTGAGAGAGAGAGGAGGAAGGGTAGAGGGGGTGAGAGAGAGAGGAGGAAGGGTAGAGGGGGTGAGAGAGAGGAGGAGGAAGGGTAGAGGGGGTGAGAGAGAGAGGAAGAGAAGAGGGGGTGAGAGAGAGGAAGAGAAGAGGGGGTGAGAGAGAGGAGGAAGGGAAGAGGGGGTGAGAGAGAGAGAGGAGGAAGGGAAGGGCAGAGGGGGTGAGAGAGAGAGGAAGAGAAGAGGGGGTGAGAGAGAGGAGGAGGAAGGGAAGAGGGGGTGAGAGAGAGAGGAAGGACAGAGGGGGTGAGAGAGGAGGAGGAAGGGAAGAGGGGTGAGAGAGGAGGAGGAAGGGAAGAGGGGGTGAGAGAGAGGAGGAAGGGAAGAGGGGGTGAGAGAGAGAGAGGAAGGACAGAGCGGGTGAGAGAGAGAGAGGAAGGGAAGAGGGGTGAGAGAGGAGGAGGAAGGGAAGAGGGGGTGAGAGAGAAGAGGAGGAAGGGAAGAGGGGTTGAGAGAGAAGAGGAGGAAGAGCAGAGGGGGTGAGAGAGAGAGGAGGAAGGGAAGAGGGGGTGAGAGAGAGAGGAGGAAGGGCAGAGGGGGTGAGAGAGAGGAGGAAGGGAAGAGGGGTGAGAGAGAGAGAGGAAGGGAAGAGGGGGGAGAGAGAAGAGGATGAAGGGAAGAGGGGGGAGAGAGAGAGAGGAAGGGAAGAGGGGTGAGAGAGAAGAGGAGGAAGGGAAGAGGGGTGAGAGAGAGAGAGGAAGGGAAGAGGGGGTGAGAGAGAAGAGGATGAAGGGAAGAGGGGGGAGAGAGAGAGAGGAAGGACAGAGGGGGTGAGAGAGAAGAGGAGGAAGAGCAGAGGGGGTGAGAGAGAGAGGAGGAAGGGAAGAGGGGTGAGAGAGGAGGAGGAAGGGAAGAGGGGTGAGAGAGAGGGGAAGGGAAGAGGGGTGAGAGAGAAGAGGATGAAGGGAAGAGGGGGGAGAGAGGAGGAAGAAGGGAAGAGGGGTGAGAGAGAGAGGAAGGGAAGAGGGGTGAGAGAGAAGAGGATGAAGGGAAGAGGGGGGAGAGAGGAGGAGGAAGGGAAGAGGGGTGAGAGAGGAGGAGGAAGGGAAGAGGGGTGAGAGAGAGAGAGGAAGGGAAGAGGGGGTGAGAGAGAAGAGGATGAAGGAAAGAGGGGGGATAGAGAGAGAGGAAGGACAGAGGGGGTGAGAGAGAGGAGGAAGGGAAGAGGGGGGGAGAGAGAGAGGAGGAAGGGAAGAGGGGGTGAGAGAGAGTGGAGGAAGGGAAGAGGGGGTGAGAGAGAGAGAGGAGGAAGGGAAGAGGGGGTGAGAGAGAGGAAGGGCAGAGGGGGTGAGAGAGAGGAGGAAGGGAAGAGGGGGTGCGAGAGAGGAGGAGGAGGAAGGGAAGAGGGGGTGAGAGAGAGGAGGAAGGGAAGAGGGGGTGAGAGAGAGAGGAGGAAGGGCAGAGGGGGTGAGAGAGAGAGGAGGAAGGGTAGAGGGGGTGAGAGAGAGGAGGAGGAAGGGAAGAGGGGGTGAGAGAGAGAGAGAGGAGGAAGGGCAGAGGGGGTGAGAGAGGAGGAGGAAGGGAAGAGGGGGTGAGAGAGGAGGAGGAAGGGAAGAGGGGGTGAGAGAGAGAGAGAGGAGGAAGGGAAGAGGGGGTGAGAGAGGAGGAGGAAGGGCAGAGGGGGTGAGAGAGAAGAGGAGGGAAGAGGGGGTGAGAGAGAGATGAGGAAGGGCAGAGGGGGTGAGAGAGAAGAGGAGGAAGGGCAGAGGGGGTGAGAGAGAAGAGGAGGAAGGGTAGAGGGGTGAGAGAGATGAGGAAGGGAAGAGGGGGTTAGAGAGAAGAGGAGGGAGGGTAGAGGGGGTGAGAGAGAGGAGGGAGGGTAGAGGGGTGAGAGAGAGATGAGGAAGGGAAGAGGGGGTGAGAGAGAGATGAGGAAGGGCAGAGGGGGTGAGAGAGAGAAGAGGAAGGCAGAGGGGGTGAGAGAGGAGAAGGGCAGAGGGGGTTAGAGAGAGGAAGGAAGAGGGGTGAGAGAGAGGAGGGAAGAGGGGTGGAGAGAGGAGAAGGTAGAGGGGTGGAGAGAGGAAGAAGGGAAGAGGGGGTGAGAGAGAGGAGGAAGGGAAGAGGGGGTGAGAGAGAGAGAGAGAGAGAGGAGGAAGGGAAGAGGGGGTGAGAGAGAGAGAGAGAGAGAGAGAGAGGAGGAAGGGAAGAGGGGGTGTAAATCAAAATAAAGGAAAAATTCATGCATGCTTTGTCGATTTCCAGAAAGCGTTTGACTCAGTCTGGCATGAGGGTTTACTTTTGAAATTAATAGAAAGTGGTATAGGGGGGAAGTCCTTTGATGTTATTAAATCCATATATGAAAATAACAAATTGGCTGTCAAAATTGGAGATAAACACACAGACTTCTTCCCACAAGGCAGAGGGGTGAAGCAAGGCTGCAACCTCAGCCCCACACTGTTCAATATTTATATAAATGAACTGGCATTATTATTAGAACAGTCAGCAGCACCGTCTCACTCTCACAGACACAGAAATTAAGTGTCTCTTTTATGCAGATGACCTGGTCATACTGTCTCCTACTAGAGAAGGTCTTCAGTGAAGTTTGGACATTCTTCATCAGTACTGTCAGACCTGGGCCCTGACTGTGAATATGAAGAAAACCAAAATTATGACCTTCCAAAAAAGATCCCAGTTACAGAAAAATTACCCAGAATTCAAAATAGGTGCGACCCAAATAGAACAAACAAATAGCTATACATATCTAGGTTTACAAATCAGCTCCACTGGACATTTCTGTTCAGCTGTAAAGGAACTCAAGGAGAAGGCAAAAAGGGCTTTCTATGCCATCAAGCGTTCAGTTCAAATCCAAATTCCAATCAGGACATGACTCAAAATATTTAAAGCGGTTATAGAATCAATTGCACTGTACGGCAGTGAGGTATGGGGCCCTTTATTAGTAACGGATTGGGCAAAATGGGACAAAAATCCAATTGAGATCCTGCATGTAGAGTTCTGCAAAACAATTCTCAGGGTACAGAGGAAAAGCCCAAACTCTGCATGCAGGGCTGAATTGTACAGTTTCTACGCCTAATGTATATACTCTTTTCTTTCTGGACTCTTCTTGTATCACAAATACAGTACTGTAATTGCAAATCTGGTATGTCATAAATGTATAGATGTAGCAGTACTGTCTATCTGTATGTCATGTATGTCATATATGTTACGATGAATTGGAAATGGGGGACCCTGGTGTAAACAAGACGAAAGTCTTTCTCTGGTCTGCATCCCCTTAACAATTGTATGTATTGAGCTGTACTGCACTGTACCCATTCTGCAATCTGTTAATAAAGTTTTCATTCATTCATTCATTCAATTAGGACAATATCCGTTACTCATAAATATGCAAAAAAGATCAATTAAATTCTGGAGCCATTTTAAAAAAAGTGACCCGGCCTGCTATCATCATAAAGCCCTGGCCTGCCAAGAGCTGGACCTACAAAGGAGTCCCTTTTGTCAACTCATAATGAAACTGGCTGACATCTCACACTCTGACATCACAAACCCTAGCCAGCCTCAGAAGATTAGACCTAACCAAATTATAACCAAAGAAAAAGATAAATACATTAAATATTGGAATCAACTCACACAATCACAACACAAATTAGAAACATATTTGGCCCTAAACAAACAGTATACTGTGGCAGACTACCTCAGCACAGTAACTGATAAGAATCTAAGAAAGACTCTGACAAAGTACAGACTGAGTGACCATGGTTTGGCGATAGAGAAGGGCAGACACAGACAGACCTGGCTGCCCAGAGAGGAGAGGTTGTGCTGTCTTTGTGATGAGGGAGCCATAGAGATAGAACTACACTTCCTAACACAATGTGAAAATTACAGAAATATTAGGGAGGAAGAGAGGAGGAAGATAGTCATTATATTATTCACTCCATGTTTTACAGCACAGGTGTTAACCCTGTCACTACCACACTACCAAAGGGTTAATCCTTTCACTGTGACAATACAGAAGGTAAACCCTTTCACTACCACACTACAGAAGGTTAACCCCCTTCCCTGCCACACTACAGACGGCCGTTGACTTGGCCGTGGTATGTTGTACCACTGTATTGCACATCGTTGCGGGCAAGACCACCCGCATTTCATTGTATATGCCGTGACAATTAAAACTCTTATTAACCGTCTGTAGTGTGGCAGTGAAAGGGTTAAGTTGTAGGAAATACTTGCCAGTAGTGGTGTGTAGTGGATGCAAAGCTATTAGGTTACTTACTCCGAGTCCCGCGGTCGGTTTGGTTTCAAGACATTTATTTGACATTTATTTGGTCTTGAAACCAAAAGGCTTGAATCTGCAACACAACATACTGGAGACTATACTGGCAGCGTTAAACTGGAGCCCAAGAGCAGAGCACAGGGGAGAGAGAGTGGAGCTGTTTACAGTAGGTTGTTTAATGTTCCACTAGGTACCAAGCAGACGGGGTTAAAGCAATACAGGAATGTTCGACAGGTGCGAGCAGGAGCACTCCTCGTGCTCCACAGGAACGTCCTGGCGGGCGGTGTCTCGTGAGACAGCGTAGGCCGGTGGCAGATGGTCCTGGGCACGTGGGAGACAGGGGTTAGAGCAAGGCGGGGAAACAGACAGAGCAGCAAGGTAGGCTACGTCCTCGTACCTATAGGTAGGTGTAGCAACACTCGGACAGTGAGTGGCAGGCACCGCAGGGCTCATATCAGAGCTGGTGATGACCTGACGAGTCTCAGGTGTGCAGATAGGACTTGGCTGACAGCGTGTGGAAACAGCGACAGGAAGCTGCCCATATAAGGGCGTGGAAGCAGGGAGAGAGAGAGAGAGGCTCTGGCCGTGATTTTAACAGTCTCAGTCTGTGTTCCTGTACTGGTCTCAGTCTGTGTTCCTGTACTGGTCTCAGTCTGTGTTCCTGTACTGGTCTCAGTCTGTGTTCCTCTACTGGTCTCAGTCTGTGTTCCTGTACTGGTCTCAGTCTGTGTTCCTCTACTGGTCTCAGTCTGTGTTCCTGTACTGGTCTCAGTCTGTGTTCCTGTACTGGTCTCCGTCTGTGTTCCTGTACTGGTCTCAGTCTGTGTTCCTGTACTGGTCTCAGTCTGTGTTCCTGTACTGGTCTCAGTCTGTGTTCCTGTACTGGTCTCAGTCTGTGTTCCTCTACTGGTCTCAGTCTGTGTTCCTCTACTGGTCTCAGTCTGTGTTCCTGTACTGGTCTCAGTCTGTGTTCCTCTACTGGTCTCAGCCTGTGTTCCTGTACTGGTCTCCGTCTGTGTTCCTGTACTGGTCTCAGCCTGTGTTCCTGTACTGGTCTCAGTCTGTGTTCCTCTACTGGTCTCAGTCTGTGTTCCTGTACTGGTCTCAGTCTGTGTTCCTGTACTGGTCTCAGTCTGTGTTCCTCTACTGGTCTCAGTCTGTGTTCCTCTACTGGTCTCAGTCTGTGTTCCTGTACTGGTCTCAGTCTGTGTTCCTCTACTGGTCTCAGCCTGTGTTCCTGTACTGGTCTCAGTCTGTGTTCCTGTACTGGTCTCAGCCTGTGTTCCTGTACTGGTCTCAGTCTGTGTTCCTGTACTGGTCTCAGTCTGTGTTCCTGTACTGGTCTCAGCCTGTGTTCCTCTACTGGTCTCAGTCTGTGTTCCTGTACTGGTCTCAGTCTGTGTTCCTCTACTGGTCTCAGCCTGTGTTCCTGTACTGGTCTCAGTCTGTGTTCCTGTACTGGTCTCAGTCTGTGTTCCTGTACTGGTCTCAGCCTGTGTTCCTCTACTGGTCTCAGCCTGTGTTCCCTCCTGTACTGGTCTCAGTCTGTGTTCCTCTACTGGTCTCAGCCTGTGTTCCTGTACTGGTCTCAGTCTGTGTTCCTTCCTGTACTGGTCTCAGTCTGTGTTCCTGTACTGGTCTCAGCCTGTGTTCCTGTACTGGTCTCAGTCTGTGTTCCTCTACTGGTCTCAGTCTGTGTTCCTGTACTGGTCTCAGTCTGTGTTCCTGTACTGGTCTCAGCCTGTGTTCCTGTACTGGTCTCAGTCTGTGTTCCTGTACTGGTCTCAGCCTGTGTTCCTTCCTGTACTGGTCTCAGCCTGTGTTCCTGTACTGGTCTCAGTCTGTGTTCCTTCCTGTACTGGTCTCAGTCTGTGTTCCTTCCTGTACTGGTCTCAGCCTGTGTTCCTCTACTGGTCTCAGTCTGTGTTCCTGTACTGGTCTCAGTCTGTGTTCCTCTACTGGTCTCAGCCTGTGTTCCTGTACTGGTCTCAGTCTGTGTTCCTGTACTGGTCTCAGTCTGTGTTCCTGTACTGGTCTCAGCCTGTGTTCCTCTACTGGTCTCAGCCTGTGTTCCCTCCTGTACTGGTCTCAGTCTGTGTTCCTCTACTGGTCTCAGCCTGTGTTCCTGTACTGGTCTCAGTCTGTGTTCCTTCCTGTACTGGTCTCAGTCTGTGTTCCTGTACTGGTCTCAGCCTGTGTTCCTCTACTGGTCTCAGTCTGTGTTCCTGTACTGGTCTCAGTCTGTGTTCCTCTACTGGTCTCAGTCTGTGTTCCTGTACTGGTCTCAGTCTGTGTTCCTGTACTGGTCTCAGCCTGTGTTCCTGTACTGGTCTCAGTCTGTGTTCCTGTACTGGTCTCAGCCTGTGTTCCTGTACTGGTCTCAGCCTGTGTTCCTTCCTGTACTGGTCTCAGCCTGTGTTCCTGTACTGGTCTCAGTCTGTGTTCCTTCCTGTACTGGTCTCAGTCTGTGTTCCTTCCTGTACTGGTCTCAGTCTGTGTTCCTCTACTGGTCTCAGTCTGTGTTCCTGTACTGGTCTCAGCCTGTGTTCCTGTACTGGTCTCAGTCTGTGTTCCTCTACTGGTCTCAGTCTGTGTTCCTGTACTGGTCTCAGTCTGTGTTCCTGTACTGGTCTCAGCCTGTGTTCCTGTACTGGTCTCAGCCTGTGTTCCTGTACTGGTCTCAGTCTGTGTTCCTGTACTGGTCTCAGTCTGTGTTCCTGTACTGGTCTCAGCCTGTGTTCCTGTACTGGTCTCAGTCTGTGTTCCTGTACTGGTCTCAGTCTGTGTTCCTGTACTGGTCTCAGCCTGTGTTCCTCTACTGGTCTCAGCTTGTGTTCCTCTACTGGTCTCAGCCTGTGTTCCTCTACTGGTCTCAGCCTGTGTTCCTTCCTCTACTGGTCTCAGTCTGTGTTCCTGTACTGGTCTCAGCCTGTGTTCCTTCCTCTACTGGTCTCAGTCTGTGTTCCTTCCTCTACTGGTCTCAGTCTGTGTTCCTGTACTGGTCTCAGCCTGTGTTCCTTCCTCTACTGGTCTCAGTCTGTGTTCCTCTACTGGTCTCAGTCTGTGTTCCTCTACTGGTCTCAGCCTGTGTTCCTTCCTCTACTGGTCTCAGTCTGTGTTCCTGTACTGGTCTCAGTCTGTGTTCCTGTACTGGTCTCAGTCTGTGTTCCTCTACTGGTCTCAGCCTGTGTTCCTCTACTGGTCTCAGTCTGTGTTCCTGTACTGGTCTCAGTCTGTGTTCCTGTACTGGTCTCAGTCTGTGTTCCTGTACTGGTCTCAGTCTGTGTTCCTGTACTGGTCTCAGTCTGTGTTCCTTCCTCTACTGGTCTCAGTCTGTGTTCCTGTACTGGTCTCAGCCTGTGTTCCTCTACTGGTCTCAGTCTGTGTTCCTCTACTGGTCTCAGTCTGTGTTCCTGTACTGGTCTCAGCCTGTGTTCCTCTACTGGTCTCAGTCTGTGTTCCTGTACTGGTCTCAGTCTGTGTTCCTGTACTGGTCTCAGTCTGTGTTCCTGTACTGGTCTCAGCCTGTGTTCCTGTACTGGTCTCAGCCTGTGTTCCTGTACTGGTCTCAGTCTGTGTTCCTCTACTGGTCTCAGTCTGTGTTCCTGTACTGGTCTCAGTCTGTGTTCCTGTACTGGTCTCAGTCTGTGTTCCTGTACTGGTCTCAGCCTGTGTTCCTGTACTGGTCTCAGCCTGTGTTCCTGTACTGGTCTCAGTCTGTGTTCCTCTACTGGTCTCAGTCTGTGTTCCTGTACTGGTCTCAGTCTGTGTTCCTGTACTGGTCTCAGTCTGTGTTCCTCTACTGGTCTCAGTCTGTGTTCCTGTACTGGTCTCAGTCTGTGTTCCTGTACTGGTCTCAGCCTGTGTTCCTGTACTGGTCTCAGCCTGTGTTCCTGTACTGGTCTCAGTCTGTGTTCCTCTACTGGTCTCAGTCTGTGTTCCTGTACTGGTCTCAGTCTGTGTTCCTCTACTGGTCTCAGCCTGTGTTCCTCTACTGGTCTCAGTCTGTGTTCCTGTACTGGTCTCAGTCTGTGTTCCTTCCTCTACTGGTCTCAGCCTGTGTTCCTGTACTGGTCTCAGCCTGTGTTCCTGTACTGGTCTCAGTCTGTGTTCCTGTACTGGTCTCAGTCTGTGTTCCTCTACTGGTCTCAGCCTGTGTTCCTCTACTGGTCTCAGTCTGTGTTCCTGTACTGGTCTCAGTCTGTGTTCCTGTACTGGTCTCAGTCTGTGTTCCTCTACTGGTCTCAGCCTGTGTTCCTGTACTGGTCTCAGCCTGTGTTCCTGTACTGGTCTCAGTCTGTGTTCCTCTACTGGTCTCAGTCTGTGTTCCTTCCTGTACTGGTCTCAGTCTGTGTTCCTTCCTGTACTGGTCTCAGTCTGTGTTCCTCTACTGGTCTCAGTCTGTGTTCCTTCCTGTACTGGTCTCAGCCTGTGTTCCTGTACTGGTCTCAGTCTGTGTTCCTGTACTGGTCTCAGTCTGTGTTCCTGTACTGGTCTCAGCCTGTGTTCCTGTACTGGTCTCAGCCTGTGTTCCTGTACTGGTCTCAGCCTGTGTTCCTGTACTGGTCTCAGCCTGTGTTCCTCTACTGGTCTCAGTCTGTGTTCCTCTACTGGTCTCAGTCTGTGTTCCTGTACTGGTCTCAGTCTGTGTTCCTCTACTGGTCTCAGCCTGTGTTCCTCTACTGGTCTCAGCCTGTGTTCCTGTACTGGTCTCAGTCTGTGTTCCTGTACTGGTCTCAGTCTGTGTTCCTCTACTGGTCTCAGTCTGTGTTCCTGTACTGGTCTCAGTCTGTGTTCCTCTACTGGTCTCAGCCTGTGTTCCTCTACTGGTCTCAGCCTGTGTTCCTCTACTGGTCTCAGCCTGTGTTCCTGTACTGGTCTCAGTCTGTGTTCCTGTACTGGTCTCAGTCTGTGTTCCTGTACTGGTCTCAGTCTGTGTTCCTGTACTGGTCTCAGCCTGTGTTCCTGTACTGGTCTCAGTCTGTGTTCCTTCCTGTACTGGTCTCAGCCTGTGTTCCTTCCTGTACTGGTCTCAGCCTGTGTTCCTGTACTGGTCTCAGTCTGTGTTCCTGTACTGGTCTCAGCCTGTGTTCCTGTACTGGTCTCAGTCTGTGTTCCTCTACTGGTCTCAGCCTGTGTTCCTGTACTGGTCTCAGCCTGTGTTCCTGTACTGGTCTCAGCCTGTGTTCCTCTACTGGTCTCAGCTTGTGTTCCTCTACTGGTCTCAGTCTGTGTTCCTGTACTGGTCTCAGCTTGTGTTCCTCTACTGGTCTCAGCTTGTGTTCCTCTACTGGTCTCAGCCTGTGTTCCTTCCTCTACTGGTCTCAGCCTGTGTTCCTTCCTCTGCTGGTCTCAGCTTGTGTTCCTCTACTGGTCTCAGCCTGTGTTCCTTCCTCTACTGGTCTCAGCCTGTGTTCCTTCCTCTACTGGTCTCAGCCTGTGTTCCTTCCTGTACTGGTCTCAGCCTGTGTTCCTTCCTCTACTGGTCTCAGCCTGTGTTCCTTCCTGTACTGGTCTCAGCCTGTGTTCCTCTACTGGTCTCAGCCTGTGTTCCTTCCTGTACTGGTCTCAGTCTGTGTTCCTGTACTGGTCTCAGTCTGTGTTCCTGTACTGGTCTCAGCCTGTGTTCCTTCCTGTACTGGTCTCAGCTTGTGTTCCTGTTAGGGTTCCTCCCCTACAAACAAGTAAACAAAAGAAACAGAGCAACAATGATTACGGCTACAGTAGGTTCGTAGGCCATAATAGGCCATAAGGTGAAGCCTGTTATCGTTTCATCCCGTTCCCACCTCGGGGGACGACGCAATTTTCACTCTGGGTGAAAGATCTATTGGTGTAGAAGTAGAAGTAAAGATCTATCAAGGAGAACCTGCCTTTTCTCGGTCCTCGCTCCACAATGGTGGAATGAACTACCCACCACAGTTAGGACAGCCGAAACCCGTCTAATCTTTCGGCGTCGACTAAAGACGCACTTCTTCAACCATTATCTGATTTTTTTTTTTTTTTTATTGAAAAAAATCTAACCCTAACTAACCTTACTGTCATGCACTTGTCCTAATAAACTAACCTACACTGTAGCACGCAACACTTTGATGAACATTGTTACTCAGCTGATAGAGTTGTGCCCTTCCTGATGACCTGTCGTACAGAACTTGTAAGTCGCTTTGGATAAGAGCGTCCGCTAAATGACTAAATGTAAATGTGAATGTAAATGTGGTGTAGATTTAGGAATAAAAGGTTCTCCATTTAGAATCGACCCGGTCTCAGTGTCTTCCCACTGCTCGCTCCTCCCCAGGAGCTCTCCTACGTGGACCAGGCGGGCCCCAGACCCGCGCCCCAGCCGTCCCCCGTCACGGAGCCTCCTGCGCCGCACAGGAAGAGGGGGATGAGCACGGTCAGCTTCTTCAGCGATGCCATGGATGGTGAGAGTTACTTCCGAGGTCAGAGGTCACTTTCTTAGGGCCCTTTTTCTTGCCCGCCAATTACAAAATGATAAGAGGGTTAAGATTTCAGTCCTGACAACGTAGAACCTCATTCTCATGCCTCGTTCACCAAACCCCCCGGTGTAAGGGATGGGTGATACACTACACATTTAAAGTGTATAAACTACTACTGTCTTCATTGCAATCACATGATCAATCAATGTGATTGCACATTGATGTGCCAATCAAAATGCATTATTAGGAAATGTGTAAAAAAAAAAAGAGAGAAAGATAATATATATAATATACAATTTTAATCATATTGATGCTACAGTAGTAGTGATTCTTAGAACAAGACATTTGACACTTTTGGAACCCAATTTAGATCTGGACGAGGTAAGCCAAAAAAAAACTAGAGCTTTAACCTCTTAAGCCCTAGCCATATTTGCAGAAAATTCACCTAAAAGTACATATAGAATAGAATAGAATAGAAATCCTTTAATAATCCCGAGGGACATTCTGCACTATACAGATCGCTCACATTAAACAACAATAAACATTTAGGTAGTCAATAGGACTAAAATAAGAATAACAATATAATAATATTAAAATAAGAATACAATGTAATAAAGTAAATGGAAGATTGCTCCACTTCTACAAGGTCTATTTGCATGTATCTAGGGACACCTCTGGACCTCAGGGAATGTATTCCCAGTGTCAGAAATATTGTGTCCGTTACTATGCTTGAGTAAATTGTAATGAACCAAAGGAGAATATAAATTGTTATTATTATAATGTTTTTCCATCTTTGACGGCGAATAACACCATGCTAACATTGACCAGACATGAGGAATTGCCACTGAGCTCATTCAGCACCTTCTTGATATCAAGTGTACTAGAAATCTACTGAATTTTGCCATCCGGACACATGCAATTTGAAATATGAATATAGAATATAGAATATCAGGCCTATAAATGACCTTATTATGGAGTTAAATCTGGATTTAGTACCAACAGGCGCCTGTCACAGGGCAGCAAAGACTGTGAATTAAATCTACTGTAAGTACAGTTACTTTTGTATAATGTCCATAGCTCCAACATTTTTCACCAGATTGCGGCGCCAGCTTCGACAGTGGCTGATGTGAGCTGGGTAGTGTAGTTTTTTGAAATTTCGATGTCCATCGAAAGCCCTGGGCCTCCTCTTTCTTACGACTACAACGATTTCACAACGCCATCACGTCTATATCATCTGGTTTCCGATGCACTGCGCGGAGAATTCTATAAACTCATATTTCGCCTATAACACTTAAAATCATTGGTAAACAAACGTAGTGCTGAAAATATACACTTTGACTGCTGTTTTGATATGGTTAGGGCATATAGGGTCTTACTACATTTGAAAAAGAAACATTAATCTATTTATGACGTGAAATAAATCTCGGCCCGATACCGGGCCGGTCGGGCTTAAGGGGTTAACGCAGTGTTAACCCTTTCACTACCACACTACATAAGTGTCACTCGTTCACTACCACACTACAGACGGTTACCTGTCTGTAGTGTGGTAGTGAAAGGGTTAACCTTCTGTAGTGTGGTAGTGAAAGGGTTAAGAGAAGTGTTTCAAAGGACAGGGGAGAGGAGCTATAGGACGAACAACCTTCACGACTGAAATCTTTCTCTTCATCTCTATCACTTTGTGTTTTCTAACAAGACCCCAGATGAACACGCGGTTTATCTGAGTTCAAAGTTCCCAGGCCAACCCTATACTACTGTACGTACTTTGGTGTCCTCCTGCACAGAGCTGGAGGAGTCCAGGCAAAAGTGTCACCCCTGCTGGTACACGTTTGCCAAGAAGTACCTGATCTGGGACTGCTGCCCCTGGTGGCTGAGGCTGAAGGAGTGGATGAAGGTGGTGGTGATGGACCCCTTCCTGGACCTGGGCATCACCACCTGCATCGTCCTCAACACCCTCTTCATGGCCATGGAGCACTACCCCATGACGGACGAGTTCAACGGGATGCTGTCCCTGGGCAACCTGGTGAGGGTCCCTGCGCTGGAGGACGTTTACAGTTACATTTTAGTCGTTTGGCTGACGACGCTTTTACCCAAGGCGATTTAATATTTTAAACAGCATTTAGAGTTTGGATGTTTTACATTGATTGATTGATAATGATTTATTTTATCAGAGAGAGGAGTGTAATGGAAATGTTATCTATGTCCATCTGTGTTAAATCTCTGTACAGCTTGACTGTTTTTTTTTTTATTTTTATTTTTTATTTTTATCTTTTTCCCCCTCCTTTTTTCCGATTTTCTCCCATCCCACTGTTAGTCGTTATGCCAATTCCCAACCCCCTTCCTGGTTGTTGCGCACCCCCCCCCTACTGTTGGTCCGGGAGGCCGGAGACTGTCACATGCTTTCCTCCGACACATGTGCAGCCAGCCGGGAGAGTGTAACGTGTGGGAGGCCGCACTACCTCTCTCCAGATCCTACCTTCGCTGAGCAGGCGCCCCGACCGAACTGTAGGGGTCGCTGTCCACAACGCCCAGGACCCACCCACGGCTTGCCTCCCCCTAACTCAGCCAAACGAGTTAGTATAGCGATCAGCCCGAGCCAAGGCAATGCTGACTCTCCGGGAGTCGAGACCGCAGCCTCTTGCATTGGTGACGAGCACAATCTCCGCTACGCCACCTGACCGCCCCTAGCTTGACTAGTTTAATATGATCAACTAGTAAACTAGTCTGACTACCGCAGCTACACTAGGAGACAGTCTGACACTGTCTCTTTAACAACGACCAGGGTTATAGGAGACATGGCATTTGGCCTTTACAAGTTCTGTACAACAAGGTCAAGGTCACCGTTATTTATAGAGCACATTTAAAACCAGACGAAGTTGCACCAAAGTGCTTCACAGTACAAAGAAACAGGCAAATTAAAAATACGATATAGAATGTGCAAGTCAATACAATGCAATAAATACACTGAATAGTCACAACAGGACCAGGGATGTATGGCTTAACAAGCCTCAAGAAGCCAATGAAAACACATCTCTAGGGTCTGGGCGGAGCGGATTTGTAGTGGCAGACTATTCCACAACAAGTCAGCAGGAAGGGGACAACTGTGGCAGCTAAGGGTCCGATTATTCGTCAAAACAGTGTCAAACTTGAGTGCTACAGTCTTGAGTACATATAGTAATATAGACATATTAGCACAACAGGTAGTAATATAGACATATTAGCATAGTAAATGGCTGAATTTTGCTTTTTTTTATATAGCGATTTTATCCAAAGCGCTTGTTACTCACATTTTACCCATTCACTCACACATTCACACACCGATGGCGGATGCAACCACGCAAGGTGCCAACCTGCTCATCGGGAGCAATTAGGGGTTAAGTGTCTTGCTCAAGGACACATCGACACGCCGCCCGGGAGGAGCCGGAATCTAACCGGGAACCTCCGGATTGCCAGACGACTGCGAGCCAAGGTCGCCCCCCCCCCGTAGCAAAGTTGGTTGTAGTGTAGACATATTAGCATAGTAGGTAGTAGTATAGACATATTCGTATAGTAAGTAGTAGTATAGGCAAGGTGGACTCTTTAATTATCATTTTTCTTCTTCATTTCAGATATTGATTGAAGAAGTGTTTTTACTGTATATACAGGAAGAGGGCACTCAGCCGCAAACATTTATAGGAGGCGATGTCCTCGCTAAAAGCTCAACGCACGTCATTAGCGAAACTGACGTGTGCAATAGTGATCAACTGCGAAGTATCGGGAATGTCGATTTCAATATTGGAAATAACTCAACACAAATTCTCAATCCGATGTGAAAACTAGCTAAATCGTTAGCCTAGCTTAACCTTGTTGTCTGTAAATCGTCAAAAAAAGTGAAATACGCCATCGTCATGCACCCAAAATATAACAAAAATCCATTTAAAAAAGATCCACTGAATGGCATTCCGAGTTGTAAATTTCAATATGTTTCTGAAACCCTAAAGATGGCAAATATGTTGCTCAATCCAATGAGCCTCCTCTATTTAAGATAAGATAAGATATTCCTTTATTAATTCCCTTGGGAAAATGCAGGGGTCATAGCAACACGGGGAGGGGAGGTAATAGTAGAAATACATAAATAAGAATAATAATAATGAATTTTATTCTGAATATATACTAGGAGTAAAAGTAAACAGTATATACACAAGGTACCCTAACTGGCATGATGTACATCATACGTTGTAGTCCATGATGGTTTGGTGGTTAAGAGTCAGACACACTTACTGCCTATAAGCAATTGCTACGTCTCACTCCATTAACCCTTTCACTACCACACTACAGAAGGTTAACCTTTCACTACCACACTACAGAAGGTTAACCCTTTCACTACCACACTACAGAAGGTTAACCCTTTCACTACCACACTACAGAAGGTTAACCCTTTCACTACCACACTACAGATGGTTAACCCTTTCACTACCACACTACAGAAGGTTAACCTTTCACTACCACACTACAGACGGTTAACCTTTCACTACCGCAAACCGTCTGTAGTGTGGTAGTGAAGGGGGTTAACCTTCTGCAGTGTGGTAGAGAAGGGGGTTAACCTTCTGTAGTGTGGTAGTGAACGGGTTAATTTCGTAGAGTCCCATGGTCTGCTTATTTCACCCAGAGCCGGTGATCGGGAAGCAGTCCCTGGTACGGGCCTGGCTGCGTGGGTGGGTGGGTTGCTGGGATACATGGTTAACACCCTCTCTCTCTCTCTCGCTGATGATGAGTGCTATTGGACGGTAAATGAGTGAAAGGCAGTAAAACCTCCACGGGAAAGACAGTTTAGCAGAGAGACCCACGTCATTCAGATAATGCATTTCAATATCGGGCACCATATGCTTTTCTGTCCTCAGAGGAGAGCAGGATTTAGGGAGATAATCGCTTGCCGTTTAGACAGGGGTGTAAAGTACTTGAGTAATTGTACTTCGTTACAATACTTAAGTATTGTTTTTGGGGATTTGTACTTTACTCGAGTATTATTAGGTTTGTATACTTGTACTTTTACTCAATTACATTTCAGAGGAAAAAAAACATACTTTTTACTCCTTACATTTAAAATGCAGACCTACAAAGTACAAATCTCGCAGGTCCAACCATTTTTATTCGTATATATTTGTTTCTTTGGCCGAACTAACGTTAACGTTATTAATCCTGCGGCCGCACTTTATTTAAAAACAGCCAATCAAATCCCCATCAATGGAAAATGAACCCGCCCATACCCATGCTGATTGGTCCTTGTGCAAGACTAGAAAGCGGGGATCTTTGATTAAACACCTGCTATCAAAAGAATAGACAGTCAGAAAAAAAGTTTTTACTTTACATTTTTAGTACTTAAGTACATTTAAAAGTAGAAACTTTTTTACTTTTACTCAAGTGTTGTTTTTAACCAGATACTCTGACTTTTACTTGAGTAAGATTTTGAGACGGTACATACTTTCACTTAAGTATAATCTCTGTGTACTTTTTACACCCCTGCGTTTAGACAATGCTGTTAGTAGTACGACAGAAAGACCACGTTGTCACACAACTGCCTCTCCCCCCCCTGCTGCTGAATCCCTCATACACGCCTTCATCTCCTCCCGCCTTGACTATTGCAACTCCCTCCTTACTGGCATCACCTCCCGCTCCCTCCATAAACTGCAGATGGTCCAGACCTCAGCCGCCCTCCTCCTCACTAACACCCGGTCCCGTGAACACATCACTCCTGTCCTCCACTCCAGGCACGTGCACACATAGAGGCCAAGGGGTGCCTGAGCACCTGCCTTTTTGAGCCTCATCAAAAAAGTGCCCTCCGCGGACCTATATATTTTATGCATAGCGTGGGTGGTGATGATGATGATGATAGAAACCGCTGTGGCGCATACAGTTGAATGCTGGTATTACACTCATTGAGGGACACGAAGAAGTCAAGTCCGATGGGATTTGGGAATCTCAAATACAAATCGGGATTGGAATAAAAAATGCATTTATATTAAACAATACAGAATATACAGCACTTCTTGGGGTCTGTAGGGTAAGCACTTATTCCCTCCCCCCTGAACATTTATGGAGATGTATGGGCCTTTTAAGTCAGTGATAAAAGTGTCTTTCAAGGATAAGTGAGCTCCTGCACTGATTATTATAGTTCAATATTCAATATTTGATCACCAAAACCCCCCAAAAAGCATAAAAAGGGGGCCCCGCCCGAAAAGGGCCCTTAAAAATCGTGCTTGCGAGCTACGCGCGCTCGGTTAATATATACACACAAGTGTAGTGCCCTTTTCAGCCTTTGAGCACCTGCCCCTCTAAAGTCCTGTGCACGTCCCTGCTCCACTCCCTCCACTGGCTCCCGATCAAGGAACGCATCAACTTCAAAACACTACCCTTACCGCCCCACCCGTTCCCTCCGGTCCTCTTCCACTGCTTCCCTCACTGTCCCATCATCCAAACTTAAAAGTTTTGGTGACCAGACTTTTTCACGAGCTGCAATAATAATAAATAATATATGCTTCTTAGCAGATTTATTAGCTCAACATAACAAACCTAATTTGGGGGAACTAATGGGATAACTGGGGTTGCAACAAAAGTGCAGCTAGGGCTAAAAACCCAATAAAATAAAATAATAATAAATAATATGCTTCTTAGCAGACTTCTTAGCTTAACATAACAGACCTACAGTAAGTTTGGAGGAACTAATGGGATAACTGTGTGTGTGTGTGTGTGTGTGTGTGTGTGTGTGTGTGTGTGTGTGTGTGTGTGTGTGTGTGTGTGTGTGTGTGTGTGTGTGTGTGTGTGTGTGTGTGTGTGTGTGTGTGTGTGTGTGTGTGTGTGTGTGTGTGTGTGTGTGTGTGTGTGTATGTGTGTGTGTGTTATTGCACTTGACCAAAATGAATAACCCTGGTCAGAACAATGGGGCAATATACAATATGTTTGCATTTGTAAGCTATCTAAACAATCAATCCATGCCAAAGCTAAATATGTCATGCTGATTTGGCAAAACAACATCCAGATTTGGTTTGAAATTACTTTTAGTCAGGGGAGTGTCATGCGGTTTCTCCATAGAGCCCCATTATACTTTTAGTCAGGGGAGTGTCATGGTTTCTCCATAGAGCTCCATTATACTTTTAGTCAGGGGAGTGTCATGGTTTCTCCATAGAGCCCTGTTGTACTTTTAGTCAGGGGAATGCCATTTCTCCATAGAGCCCTGTTGTACTTTTAGTCAGGGGAGTGTCATGGTTTCTCCATAGAGCCCTGTTGTACTTTTAGTCAGGGGAGTGTCATGGTTTTTCCATAGAGCCCTGTTGTACTTTTAGTCAGGGGAGTGTCATGGTTTCTCCATAGAGCCTGAGGTTACAAATCAGCTGTGACTTTGTAAACAACAATTATGGAATGACCAATTTCAGAGCAAGAAAGTAGACGCTGGATACAAGTTGAAAGTCAATGGCTTCAGGTTCTCAGTCGATTTATTCAGCAGGGCACCAGCGGTAGAAATACAGCAATATCACAGGATACAAAGAATCTCTCGGACACACAGCTTGTCCTGTCGTGTGTGTGTTCTAATGTCAAGATGTGTGGTTTATATGTGTGTCAACCGAATCTAAATGCTGTGATGTGATTTGCTTATCACTACCTGGGTAAACTGGTTTTGGTCTCTGTCTGCGTGAGATTCTAATGGGTGAGGGGGTGTGAGCTCTACTTTCGGTCACCTGCGTGTGTGTCATTCATCAGTGTGTGTGTGTTCCACTTAATCAGTCTGTCTTGTTAGTTTAGACAATGGTCACTGTGTGTGTGTGTGTGTGTGTGTGTGTGTGTGTGTGTGTGTGTGTGTGTGTGTGTGTGTGTGTGTGTGTGTGTGTGTGTGTGTGTGTGTGTGTGTGTGTGTGTGTGTGTGTGTGTGTGTGTGTGTGTGTGTGTGTGTGTGTGTGTGTGTCAATCAGGTTTGCCAAGGTCAAGCCAAACTGTGGTCAGCTAGCCATTCTGAATAATGCTATAATACTGTTGAAATAACTATTACTAATTAATCCAAAATACACTATAATATCAAATCTATTAGCCATGTGAACATAAATTGTTACTTCAAGCCCCGTTGTACTTTTAGTCAGGGGAGTGTCATGGTTTCTCCATAGAGCCCTGTTGTACTTTTAGTCAGGGGAGTGTCATGGTGACCTTTTTTTAACGCCGCAGTTCACAGAGGTAGGGGGCAATTCACAGTCACGTGACTCAGCGGGTATTGCAGATCGGCTTGAACACACGGTATGTTTCTAAACAAGAAAGCCGTCTATATAATAAGAAGGCTGACCTTGACCTGCGTGTCCTGCAGGTGTTCACAGGGATCTTCACGGCGGAGATGGTCCTGAAGCTGATCGCCCTGGACCCCTACTACTACTTCCAGCAGGGCTGGAGCATCTTCGACGGCATCATCGTGTGTCTCAGCCTGATGGAGCTGGGCCTGTCCAACGTGGAGGGCCTGTCCGTCCTCCGCTCCTTCAGACTGGTAATAATAATAATAATAATAATAATAATAATAATAATAATAATAATAATAATAATAATAATAATAATAATAATAATAATAATAATAATAATAATAATAATAATAATAATAATAATAATAATTTTTTGAAACAATTGAAAACTGAAGACTTACATTTTCTTTGTTTTGTTTTGTTTTCGTTTTTTTTACATTTACATACATGCATTACTATACACTATATACATATAAACCTGCACATGTCTACATATATACACACCTACCCATATTCATACATGTATGACTACATTATGTTTGTGGCATTGCTCTGCATTTATATATATATATATATCTGTTTAAGGTAGATAAAAAAAAAATTAAAACTACTTTTTTTTGTACATTTTAAAGTTAAATGCATCAATCTGGTGCACTTTGAGAGCAAAATAAAGAGACTAGATCTATGATGAACTTTGTGCTCAAAACACAAAATCGACTAGAGTGCTTCCCAATCTTCTCCTCGAAGCACCCCAGCCGTTCAATGTATTTGTTCAATTCCACCACCACACCTGATTCAACTTAACTAGCCCTTTATTAGTTGAATCAGGTGTGCTGGTGGTGGAATTTAACAAATACATGGAACGGCTGGGGTGTCTCGAGGAGAGGTTTGGGAAGCACTGAACTAGAGCATACATTTGAGCCATCAAAGAAATGAAGCAAAAGTGGTTACCTGTATTGAACTGGTTTATTTTTTTAGAAAATAAAAATATATACTGGATTACTATTACGACTACTACCACTGCCAATACTACTGATACATCCCTATTGGCAAACTTTATATTTAAAAAAATTGTAAAAAGAAATAAAATAATCATTACATTTTTTTTGTTCATACAACTGTGGCGGGACTAATTAGCAGGCCGCCACAGTCTAGGTAATTGATGGGGAACACACATATATATATTATCTGCGAGACATCGCCGCCACGCAACAAGTCAAAATGCTCCGCTATCTGCTATCTGCTTTGGTCAAATCACATCCAGCATGCCCTCAGCGTGCACCCCGACTCTGGAACTCCCTCCCTCAGTCCATCAGAGACTCCCCTACACTCTCCACCTTCAAATCTAGCCTAAAAACCCACCTGTTCTCCCTAGCCTTCAACCCCCCCCCCCCCCCCCCCCCCGTGAACAAAATGGCGGCGCACTGGTTGACAAATGCTACACGAAGGGACATAACAAATCGTTTTTTCTTAGAAACGGCTTATTTTTATAACGTGCTTTTTTCTGTGGTTTATCTAAATACTAATTTGATGCTATGACTGTTTATATCGCTATGCAACATCTCCCCTTTCAGTCTAATTTCTGTAAAATTTCAGACAAATGTTAGTATGAAGTTACCTTGCTTGAAGATATTTCTTGCCATTTTCTCTTATTCTCCTCAACTTCTGGGTATCATGGTCTGTTCCTAGTCTACCTTTCACTGCCACATTGCGAATTTTGTTTCAAATTTTTCTTCATGAACTCATTCTTCGTTGATTATTAATGTATTCTATTCATGAATGCTGTCACATTTAGACTTCTACAGACATCACCATAAACACAAAAGTCTTAATTTTGGTTGTGGCAAAAGCTTCTCTGTTTTATTGTTATTTCATCACGCTTGAGTGTTCCTGATTTCAACCTCTTCATATCAGTGTTCCCACGATCATAATAATCCCTGAAGTAATTGTGGTCCAATTGACGAGAGTAATCAATACGATACCGGACAATAGAGTTTGGTCTGGGATGAAAATAACTGATATTATCCTTTTTAATATGAACAATAGCCCGGGGAAACCTGGAGCTGACAGTATGCACCTTAGTAAACAGACCTTAATCTGTCCATCCATTATTGTGATTGTGCTGTGTCATCACTGAGATTAAAGATAGAGTTGGTGATACATTTTAACATCGTCACTTCACTTATACAATGAATATGAAAATGGATCCAATATGAGCAACAATGAATCCCTGCTCCACTTCACTCATTGCTTCTTAACACTAACAGTAGAATGTGGTTACATTTTTATTTATTTAACCTTCATTTAACCAGGCAGGTCAATTACCGGTAAGTACAAATTCGTATTTACAATAACAGCTTAACGAGAGGAAGTAACGGAGTAACGGGGAAAGGGGACAAAAAATTTATAAATACAAATACACTTAAAAAAAGAGACAGACAATACATACATCACAGAGGTAAGGGAAATAATTAAATCAAACAAACAACCAAATAAAATTACAAGGTATGTAATACATGAAGCAGAACAGACAAATTACAGTTACAAGGCTGGGTGACAGTTTTAGTCATTTAGCTGACGCGTTTATCCAAAGCGACTTACAAGTTCTGTATGACAAGTCATCAGGAAGGGCACAACTCTATCAGCTGAGTAACAATGTTCATCAAAGTGTTGAGTGCTACATTGTAGGTTAGTATATTAGGACAAGTGCACGACAGTAAGGTTAGTTAGGGTTAGATTTTGTTTAAAAAAAATTAAAATCATTTAACACATTGAGTGCCACGCCCCTTCCGGGAAGTGCATCTGGTCTTGCCGCCCATTAACCCCATGTAAACGCCCACCTTGTTTGTAGAGCTAAACCTATATTTTATATTATAGCTATGGGTCTAATAACACTGTCGATTGTCAGTGAGTTGCTTCCAGTCAACGTGCAAAAACTGATAATTTTTTCATCCGTACATTTTCATTTTATACCGTTTCGAATATGAATATAGTTTAGTATAGTAATTCCAGGAAAAAGACGCGAAAATAGCGTTTTAGTGGAATCCACTTATCACGTTGTCATTTTTTGCCTGATTATCGAATCTTCCTGAAATCAATGCTAGATGATCATTATTATGTCTCCTTGTGCATACATGAAATGGGTCCTGGAGCGCGGCGCTCCCCCCCCCCCTCCTGCACCCAACGGTAAACAGCCACACACAGCACACACAGATAGCTTCAATCGCGGGAGAAAGAAATATCAGATCAACGCCAGATTGGATATATAGAGTCCTTACCTGGTCTCTGATGTAATGCAAAAAAACGAATCCAATTACTGTATCTGATCGCCATTCCAGTTATCCACAGCGATCCTGTCTCCGACGTTATTGGGCATTGCACATGAACGGGCGGGCGGGGTCAGTTGTCCAAGCCATCCCTAGAAGCGCCTGTTTTGCCGGAGTGTTTACGTCCCGCCCCCACGCCGCAGCTCGGTAGAGAAAGGAAACTACATAGTTTCTAATGGAGTGCAATAGCGGCCGAAGGCGTTAGAGGGCGGTATAAGACCATCTGCCAGCTCAGACACATTCAGTACAGCATGCACAAGGTGCCCCGCTGAATTATGAATGGCAATAGCGAATAAAAGAAATACCGTGAGAAAAACGTAGATCTACGTTTCCGGCACTCAACCGTCGGGCGACAGAAACGTAGTTCTACGTTAACGGCACCCAAAGGGTTAAGAGATAATGGTTATGTGTTGCAGCTGTGTGTAAACAACTCTGAGATAAAGTCCTTAAAAGAAGTGATGGGGATTCTTTTGTCCATTTTCAAAGTAACGCATCTCGTTGCAACTGCTGGGAGCAGCAAATTGGAAGGAGAATTGGAAAGCTCATACCTTGTCCCTAAAGGCTTAGGGCAGAGGTCTGACAGTGTCAGACAGTGTTTGCCACAGGTCCTGAGGTTATATTTGGTGGTGGGTAAGATAACGGTTGAGCTGTTTGTTAGCAAGACAATAAATATTTCAAATGTTTTCTATTAACCTCGGGTCTCTGTGGTGGTAGGCGAGTGTTTAGACCTCTACACTACCCAGCCGCACCCCCTTGCCGGACCTGTCCGATATTGTGACTTTCCACCACAAATAAATCATACGTATGTTCCACAAATCATGTTCAACCCAGATTCGACTCAAACAAGGGACTAAACACGTTTCGCAATTATGCCACAACAAGTTGGAACACCCTACCCACAGCCGTAAAATAATTGTGAATCCCTACCCACCTTCAAAACCGCCCTCAAAGAGCACCTACGGGAGGCTGCAATTCGAAACTGGCCCCGGTAAATGTCCAAACCTTCAAACACCCACCCACCCAAACCTCTCGAATGTATATATTTTCTTTTAGGATCTCTGTCTCTTAAACAGTACTGTATATTTGTATATCTTGTATATCATAAATGTCTGGATGAAACAGTACTGTATATCTATCTGTATGTCGTGTATGTCATACATGTCATGATATATATCTGATTATCTGTATATCTGTATGTCGTGTATGTCATAAATGTCATGATGAATTGAAAATGGGGGACCCTGATGTAAACAAGACGAAAGACTTTCTCTGGTCTGCATCCCCTTAATTAACAATTGTGTGTATTGAGCCGTACTGTATTGTACCCATTCTGCAATCTGTTAATAAAGTTTTCAATCAATCAATCAATCAATCATGTGAAAAACAAAACCTTGATTTCCCCTCTTTCCTCCTCCATGCATCAAGCTGAGAGTCTTCAAGCTGGCAAAGTCCTGGCCCACCCTCAACACGCTCATCAAGATCATCGGCAACTCCGTGGGCGCCCTGGGCAACCTGACGCTGGTCTTGGCCATCATTGTCTTCATCTTCGCCGTGGTGGGCATGCAGCTGTTCGGCAAGAACTACCAGGACTGCGTGTGCAAGATCGCCACGGACTGCCAGCTCCCCCGCTGGCACATGAAGGACTTCTTCCACTCGTTCCTCATCGTCTTCCGCGTGCTGTGCGGGGAGTGGATCGAGACCATGTGGGACTGCATGGAGGTGGCCGGGCAGCCCCTCTGCATCCTGGTGTTCATGCTCGTCATGGTGATAGGGAACCTGGTGGTGAGTATGTAGGTTACCACGGTTAACCCTTTCACTGCCACACTGCCAACAGGGTTAACCCTTTTCACTGCCACGATACAGAAGGTTAACCCTTTCGCTGCCACACGACAAAAGGTTAACCCTTTCACTGCGACACTACAGAAGGTTAACCCTTTCACTACCACACTACAGACGGTTCTGTGGTGTGGTAGCGAAAGGGTTAACCTTCTGTAGTGTGGTAGTGAAAGGGTTAAAAAAGGATTTGACATAATTCAGTAGAACTAAATGATGTGATGATTATATAATTTTTTTTTATAAAAACATCAACATCATAGAGAACGCCAGACACAGCGCAGCCGCCTGTGGCCGCTAGCAGGTAAATGGCTGCATTTATATAACAGCTTTTATCCAAAACGCTTCACAATTCGTTCCTCACATTTTACCCATTCACTCACCCATTCACACACCGACGGTGGGGGCGGACCTTCCTACAGGCGATATAGTTTTGGCGCCCACCTCTATATCTGCAACCATTATTTTTACATAAAAAAAATTCTAACATAAGGGAAAATGAGCCAAAAATCTAAAACGGTCGGTCGGTCTGAGCCTCAGCTTTAGGTGTTCACAGTCAGAACATGCTAGAGCGCTGTGCATTGATGGGTATCGGTCAAGTGTTTATAGAATTGAACATTGAGGAAAGAAAGACTAACGTTAGAGAACTATGAAGAAAAAAGCAAAAAAAAAAAAAAAAGTGGTGAATCTCGCCTAGGGCGCCAAATGGGCTAGGTCCGCCCTGGAGGTGCCAACCTGCACATCGGGAGCAATTAGGGGTTAAGTGTCTTGTTCAAGGACACATCGACACTCTGCCCGGGAGGAGCGGGAGTTGAACCGGGAACCTCTGGATTACCAGACGACTGCTCTACCTCCTGAGCCACTGTCGCCCCTACAGCAGGTCCAAATGACGATGTCATGTATAATCGGGGATTACGCGGCACCAGAGGGGGCCGGTGAATTTTGTACCATGCGCTGTCTCGCTTGCTCAGACACTGTCGTCGCATCATAGCGATCGATTCTGCTAGATCTACCGTGTGGTGTTGATTTGTCCTGAAGGAATCTCAAGAAAACGTTCCTTATACAGTCTGTCTTACAGATTACCATAAATAGACTTCAAAAGAGGGTCCCGTCTGGACCATATATAGCCTGGACCATCTGTTTCCTATATTGTCGTGCAATATTCAGCCACAACAGACACAGAGGGCGGACTGTATTTAGCATCACTGTATGTCCAACCAGGCTTAATGTTTTATCCGCTGTTTAATGAATTAAGCCTTATGAGGGAAATTCTGACCCAAGTATTGTAGGAAGGCTTAGCCAAGGTTATGGAAACGTGTTTACTAACGGTCCTATCGACCGTTGGAGCAGGTATTGATGTTTTCTTTTTACAAGATATAACAAAGCTGCCGCCATGCCAGTGCTTCTAACTCTTAAAAATACAAATGATTTCATCCAAGTAAACAGCTCTGTTTCTACACACAGACGCAGCTCGGCCCACCCATATGGTGCTTTGTTGTCACCCAGCTGTGGCCCTGAGACTAACATGTAATGACAATGGATCAAAAATGATTTCCCCAGAATTCCAGAATCCAGTCGGCAGTGGCAGCGTTTCATTAATTCAGGTTGATTATCTCTTCAGTTTGACATTACATTTTCAAAGCTCAATAGAGTCTTAAAATATCATGAAAGGTGCGTTTTAATGGTACAGTATCTCTGTAAAAAAAAAAAAAAAAAAACATGTTTTTGCTTAAAATAGCGCACAGTCCGTTAGGCATTCATAGTGTTGCTCCTGCCTTTCTGGGGAAAAGGTGATTCATTTTCAGCTACAACCAAGCAACTAGTATATATATATATATATATATATATATATATATAAAAAGAATGCCATGCCAATTTACCATGACATAGTACATGATAGAGACATGCAATGTGCCACAATGTGTGCCAACGCATTACTACAAATATCACACCAATCACCCTGATGGTGACCCACTGTAATCAACATTTGAAAACTCATAACTTGTAAAGTCTGATTGACACATGATTTTGTAATAATATACAGCTAGATTAGATCATTATACAGCACAAGTACAGTACAGCAAAAAGAAGTTTGGCATCCAACCAGAGTGCAAATGTAACAGTAAAGTGCAATAGTAATATACAATGTACAGGTGATTGAACTGGGTATAAAATATATAAATTAGCCCTACGGAGTAATTGTGCTAATCAGATATATGTACAGTACAGAGTTGTAGTATTAATATGTGCAGTGATACAGGTATAAAGACACTATGGTAGTAAGTAGTCGTCTACAACTTTAAACTTTAAAGTAAATCATCGGTCTACAACTTTGCCAATAGGACCCAAAAGATTCAAGATTCAAGAGATGTATTTGTCACATACATGTCACACGAGACATGTAGTGAAATGAAGGTGGCCATGCCCGCCTTGATTGTGCAAAAATACAAATAATAAAATAGAATAGATAATAAAGTAGACATGATAAAAAGTAATACGAATAAACAACAAATAATACAATACAAGTCAAGTCAAGAGTTTATCGTTTGTCCCGGCTCGGAAGGTGGACTCTTTTACTACCAAGGTAGAGCTATTTAAGTTTTTTAGAAACATTAAGTTGAAAGCATTTTATGCCAGAGGGTTTGATAAGAGAACTCAATATGTTGCTAACGAAAATGTGCCTACAAATGATGATGTTGATGTTGATGCTAGGCCTGTAACAGAGCCAGACACCTCCCTTTTTCCTAAAAGAAAAGTATTTAAACCCCGTAGCCTGTTTACTCCCCATCTCAACCCTCCCTCAGTTGAGACTTTCTGCAGATTGGTACAGAATGATGTCCTTAATTTGTGTGAGACCAGTCACAAAGCCCATCTTTACCCAAATTTACTTGAATCAGAGTCTGCAGCACTTAAGGAACTCATGATGAATGATGATTTGATTTTTAGAAAGGCTGATAAAGGTTCTGGTATCGTGCTCCAAAATAAGAGCTTGTATCTGAGATCAATAGACAATTGAACGAGATTGAGGTATATACCCTTTTAAATTCAGACCCTGTGTTTAGATTTTCTACGGAAATCAAAACGGTCCTCAAAAGCCTGAGATTGGCAGAGGCAATCACAGAAAATGAATTTAAGTTTATGTTTGTAGAGTACCCGTTACCCCTATTATTTACACTTTACCTAAGATCCACAAGGATCTGATTAACCCTCCTGGTCGACCTATTGTTACTGGTATTGGCTCAGCCACAGAAAAAATCTCTCAATTCATTAATGCGCATATTAAGGATTTGGCCTCTTCTCAACGTGGTTACTTAAAAGATACTACTACTTTTTTGAACAGGCTTTCGACCTGTAACATTAGTCCTACAGACTTACTAGTTACCATAGATGTAGTCAGTCTTTACACCAGCATTACACATGCTGACGCGCTTGACGCTCTGAGTTTTTATTTAAACTCGAGGGAAGTATTACTCCCCCCAACAGAAGCGCTAGTTAGTTTAGCCGACCTAGTTCTAACTAGGAATTATTTTAGATTCCAAGATAAATACTACTTGCAAAACAGAGGCCTCAGCATGGGCTCCCCAGCCGCTGTGAACCTAGCCAACCTTTATATGTCCAAATATGAAGTAGATCATATTTTTAATAATAACCCGTTTGAGAAATTTGTCAAATCCTATATGCGCTATATTGACTATCTGTTTTTTATTTGGTCTGGTTCATCATCTGATCTTTTAGCCTTCCATACCTGAACACCTGTAGAGAAACGATAAAGTTTACATTGAAGTTTGATATGCATAATTTACCTTTCCTCGATGTTCTGATCAAGAAAGCCCCTAATGGCATCTCAATCAATAGATTAGCATCATGTACTATAATTATATACCATTAGGCTATACAATTATTTACTGGAACTCACATTATGGCAGGTTTCACATGCATAGCACAGCCTTGCACCATATCAGTCAACACTAACAATATATGGCTCAATAACCACAATAACAACCACATTGTAACTCAGAAACAACAATATGCAGCTTGACTAACACAGGATGATCATGTAACATTAACTGCAGGGCGCACAATTTCACTCTGCACTTGTGCTTTACCCTACAACATTTCAGCTTGAGTTAGCTAGCGAGTTGACTTGGTAACTCACCAGGCCCTCATTTATCAACGTGACGTACGCACGGATATGTGCTTAACCCGTGCGTACGACCATTTCTAAGCAAAGTGTAGGATTTATCAATTTGAACATGAGCTTGACTTTGTGCGTATGTCTGCGCACAGCCCAGAGCATGCTTAGCTGACGCCCTGTGGTAGAATATGGGGACTGCAGACGGACGGCATAGATCAGTTGCATGCATTAGTTTCAACGCGGAAATAAGCTTGACTGACGTGTTCTGTATGACCCCCGTAATTCATTATAGTTCATTGTGAAATAGCGATATTAGTGTAATTATTGTCAAACCCTAAATAGCATGTGAAATAGGTCTTTCTCTCCGAATGAATGCAGGTTTATATATATAGCGTTATCGGGTGCACTGACTGCGCTCGCAGGAACTGTTTTCAGAGATAGCATCAGATAGGGATGAATGAATGAATGAGGGGCAGTCTAATTGCAGAGAGAACATAATATTAACTAGAGTCCACTACCCGAGACACCTCCTTCATTTGTACCGCAATTTGGGACCCAAGCTATAAGCTTAAAAGCTTTTCCGTGCTTATTTGAGAAGGTCCAGCTGCAGAGCCGGAGAGACAGACAGCAGAGAGACAGACAGACAGACAGATAGACACTGTTCCACAGTGTGTGTGTGTGTGTGTGTGTGTGTGTGTGTGTGCGTGTGTGTGTGTGTGTGTGTGTGTGTGTGTGTGTGTGTGTGTGTGTGTGTGTGTGTGTGTGTGTGTGTGTGTGTGTGTGTGTGTGTGTGTGTGTGTGTGTGTGTGTGTGTGTGTGTGTGTGTGTGTGTGTGTGTGTGTGTGTGCGTGTGTGTGTGTGTGACCACTAGAGACCCCCCCCCCCCCCTCTGGACCACCTCCCAGTAGAGACCCCCCCTCTGGACCACCTCCTATCAAGTTTTCTGAAATTTATGTTTATATATGCAAATGAGGCACTTCCCCATTAAATATATGGACATTTATGGATGCAATAAGGCAAAATGAAGTAAAATAAACAACTAAATGTGTGTTATTGACGTTTTATTGTCACTAGTTTCATAGAAGACATGTTTAGGAAGCAAAATATAACAAAATCTCAAAATCAACAAAAAAAGTATATTTGCCTATTCACCCAGGGCCCCGTTCCCCGTACCTGGATAACTGAGTTAGCCGGATAATTTCCAGTCAAGCCTGACTTAAGCCGGACCTTCCCATTCCCCGACGCTCGATTGTCTAAATCACCATGACAACAGATCAAAAAGTTTGAGCCTGGTCGGGAGCAGGGTTAACTTCAGTTAGCCGAACCATGGCCACGCCCCCGCAAAGAAATGACAGCTCGCTTCCTGAAATGATTCTCACAGTCTAGGATCTGCATTATACCATTCTGAATTACGTTTCTGTGCTTCGTTTTCCTAGAGGGGGCTTTTGAAATGTATAATAATAGAACTAAATGCTGATAATAAATCATATTGAGCCTATAGATTTACTTTGTCCTAAATAAAATAATGCACGTCATATACGGCGCTCGGAGTCGCGATACACGCTGCATGTGGTTATTTTAATAACGGCGCATTGCAAATGTGAATCCCGCGGGGATATTTTTAATGAATGAAACCTATCGGCCGTTTGGCTCTGATTAGTTTCATATATTCTCCGCTGTAGATTTGCTTAACGGAGCGCCCGGATTGTGTTTCATTCAAGCATAAAATTGAAGTGTCTATGCAGGGATTGTGGTTTTTGTGTGATATTGTAACTGGGATTAAAATGTCTGATGAGATGCGCTGTTTGACGGATTTGAGAAATTGAATGAGCCGTTGACGTCACATTAATGCATTTGAGAATAAAGAGATAAAACTTCATTCAAAAGTAAAATATTCTAAACACGGGTCTCTCGTCCATTAATGGATAAACAATGAATTTATCCCGTCTGGCACAGTGGCGCAGCGGCTAGTGCTGAATCCTGGCAACCGGGCGACTGGTTTTTTCGAAACCCCGCGTTTCCAATATAATTTTTTTGGAATATAATATTAATGATTATACGCAAAAGTAGCCTAGTTTTAAGTTAAAATATTATAAATCTACATGCATTGAGGATGTCATTCTTTATATAGCTCTCAACGTGCACCAAATTGAATTATTCCTACATTGCAAAAAGAAGGAAAAGACTAGGATTCGAACCCGGGCCGTCTGCGTGAAAGTCAAAACCACAAACCGTTACACCACAGTGGAGATAAGTAAAATATCCACCATACATCAATCAATGGGTAAGAGAGCCGTATCCTTATTCTGTATAACAGTTTAACTCATTATTTTCGCTAGCAAGATCTCATTTGATTATTCAATCCATAAACCTACTGCCAGCAGGCAAGTTTAAAGAAATATAATCTGATTGATTGAGGTAATGAGGGACTTAAAATTAGCCTATAGATAACGCATTTAACTTGTCGGCGAGGCGATTGAGCCGTACTGCAATCTGTTAATAAAGTTTTAAATCAATTAATCAATCAATGCCGTTAGAAAATCAGGATCTCTGCTATCGATAAGTGCTGGCTTTTCAACTGAAGCGGCCGCGCGCACTTATCCTGGGTCTCAAGTCTGGTTCGAGTTAACGAGACTGAATCCACCTTCGAGGAACAGGAAAATCCCGGCTTCAAACATCGGGTTAACTGAATCTGGATAATGGGACTCTTGATCGACTTAGTTGAACCAGGTACGGGGAATAGGGCCCAGATCACAATAGTGGTCCTCAAATATTATGGACAGAGGCCTTCTTTTGCGCATGAAAGCTGTTTATCCCAGGGATTATCCAGAATGCTTAGGGGCGAGAAGGTCAAAGGGCATTCACCTAATCATCCGTTCATGCTCCCCCATGCTCCTGGCCCACAGATGATCCCTCACCAACTGTGCACATCACACACTCACATACACACACACACACACACACACACACACACACACACACACACACACACACACACACACACACACACACACACACACACACACACACACACATAGAGACAATCACACACAATACAGAGGTAGGCTAGATACTGCCGCTTTCTGAGCTATTACTTGAATCTACAAAGTACTACCTGAATTCCTCTAGAACCTTTAATACACAGGACCGATGGTGGTAGAACCCATATGAGAACACACAGTTGACAGTTCACGCAGGATCACGGGATTTTGTGCTGTTGACAAAACATATGGCAATCAATGTCATGGCATCATGGTAGGGGTGTAACGGTACGTGTATTCGTCCCCGCGAATTTACGGTACGGCCGTCACGGTGCGGTACATCCAGCCATACGGTGAATACGTCTCAGATGACAAGCGGACAGAATAACAACAGCGCGCACTGACATCTGCACTCGGCTCTCCCCTCCTCCTCTCCTGTTTACTACAGCCTATTTGTCCCTAAAACAAAACCATGATGAATTAATTAAATGTTTAACACAGCAGGGCCATTACAATTTTGCAGTTTTCTTTAGTTTTCTTGTTCGCCCAATAATGTTAACCAAAAGACACACGCGCGCGCGCGAACACACACGTCAACCTTTTCCGGCGGACCGTGGAGTCTCACAGCTGATCGGAGAAAAAATAAAAGCACAACATACCACCAGATCATCTGAGCTCCTCTCCAGTTGCTGCTATTAAATCCAAAATATTGATAATCCTCTGCCATTGTTGTGTAACATGTCATCTGTTCTCTAGTCTTCTTCAGTCTCGGCTTCACGTGAAGTAAAATTCTCTCTATAAGTGAAAGTGAAACTAAGTTGTTGTTAAAGGTGCAGTAGGGAATTAATTTACTCGTGGATGCCTGAACACAGAATTACACCAGTATCACTGACTACTACGGCAAGCCTATGGAATATTAGTATATTTTATTTAATAATAATAATTATAATAAATATATAATAATAATTATAAAAAAAAAATTCCTGTTGTACCGAAATCGTACCGAACCGTGACCTCAATACCGAGGTACGTACCGAACCGTGGCTTCTGTGTACCGTTACACCCCTACATCATGGTGCAGGGGTCGTTAGAGGGTCACTCTCACATATCTACATATCTAATATATGTTTACTCTCACATATCTACATGTCTAATATATGTTTACTCGCACATATCTACATATCTAAAATACGTTTACTTGCACATATCTACATATCTAAAATACGTTTACTCGCACATATCTCCATATCTAAAATACGTTTACTCGCACATATCTACATATCTAATTATACGTTTACTCTCAGATATCTTAAATTTTTTTTTATCCACTTTTTTTCCTTATTTTCTATTTTTCTCCCATCCCAATTTCGTATTTCCAATTCTTCCCTCCCCTGTCTTGAACGTTGCTAGACTATGCCTCCCACTGGTCGGCTGTAGTGAGGATAGAAGCCTTGCATCACGTGTCCCCTCCGGGACACGAGGAGGCAGCCTGTCGCATCTTTTCACCGCAACAGCTCGAACTCTCAGTGGCGAGGAGTAACGCGTGAGAGGCTCACGCTGCCCCAGACACTTCCTGCTTCCGCCAAGCCGGTAGCAACGCCAAGAGCTGAGCTCGATACCAGCATTTCCTGCGTTAGTGGCGAGTGCCTTGCCCACTGCGCCACTCAGCCGCACTCTCACATATCTAATATATGTTTACTCTCACATATCTAATATATGTTAACCCTCACATATCTACATAATTAATATAAATTTACTCTCACATATCTACATATCTAATATACATTAACCATCACATATCTACATATCTAATATACGTTTACCCTCACATATCTACATATCTAATAAAACGTTAACCCTCACATATCTACATATCTAATATACATTAACCCTCACATATCTACATATCTAATATACGTTTACCCTCACATATCTACATATCTAATATACGTTAACCCTCACATATCTACATATCTAATATACGTTTACCCTCACATATCTACATATCTAATATACGTTAACCCTCACATATCTACATATCTAATATACGTTTACCCTCACATATCTACATATCTAATATACGTTAACCCTCACATATCTACATATATAATATACGTTAACCCTCACATATCTACATATCTAATATACGTTAACCCTCACATATCTACATATCTAATATACGTTAACCCTCACATATCTACATATCTAATATACGTTAACCCTCACATATCTACATATCTAATATACGTTAACCCTCACATATCTACATATCTAATATACGTTAACCCTCACATATCTACATATCTAATATACATTAACCCTCGCATATCTACATATCTAATATACGTTAACCCTCACATATCTAATATACGTTAACCCTCACATATCTACATATATAATATACGTTAACCCTCACATATCTACATATCTAATATATACGTTAACCCTCACATATCTACATATCTAATACACGTTAACCCTCACATATCTACATATCTAATATACGTTAACCCTCACATATCTACATATCTAATACACGTTAACCCTCACATATCTATATATCTAATATACGTTAACCCTCACATATCTACATATCTAATATAGGTTAACCCTCACATATCTACATATCTAATATACGTTAACCCTCACATATCTACATATCTA
Organism: Notolepis coatsorum; assembly: GCF_963971535.1. Taxonomy (NCBI): domain Eukaryota; kingdom Metazoa; phylum Chordata; class Actinopteri; order Aulopiformes; family Paralepididae; genus Notolepis; species Notolepis coatsorum. Next base: position 16,835,439 of record NC_140168.1, on the reverse strand, counting down.
ATATACGTTAACCCTCACATATCTACATATCTAATATAGGTTAACCCTCACATATCTACATATCTAATAATATGTTAACCCTCACATATCTACATATCTAATATACGTTAACCCTCACATATCTACATATCTAATATATACGTTAACCCTCACATATCTACATATCTAATATAGGTTAACCCTCACATATCTACATATCTAATATACGTTAACCCTCGCATATCTACATATCTGTAAAGTGTCACAGCCAACTAAGTGACACTGGGTATGACATCCTGATCTTATATATGATTATGGGGAATGTCTGTAGATTCTTCCTGGACAATGGAATAGAAACACGTTATGTGTAAACACATGTTAAAGTGCCACAAGTCAACGAGTGACACTTTGTATAATATTCTTATGTTTATTATATATGATTGGAGCTATGTATATGACCTGTATACTCTTTATACACTTATAAAACTATGTTACAGTTAATGTGCAGTCGGAGTGAAGAGCAGGATTGAGCTGAGAGCAAGTTGGCACAGTTTAAACCTGTCCTGTCTGCATAGAATAAAACCAATGATTGGTACAGGTGTATTGTATATTTATATATATATATATACAATATATACAATGCAATATACAATAGTATATTGATGTATTACAGGTATGTAGTATGCAGTACAGGTATATTGTGTATTGTAGGAACACAGGCCAGTTATTCCCTCTCAATAATGACTACAGCCCAGAGGAATGGGGCCTCTTCCTGGAGCTCTCCGGCCGGCAGACGCATTAAACTGGTTAACCCTTTGTTGGGTCTGAGTGAGATGGGGAGTGAAGGGACTTTCCACAGCAGAGAACAAAGGGAGTCTGTTCCAGCGAAAAAACGTTACAATTACTTTCGAGTTACGGCCTAGTGGAGTAAAATGGGAGGAGAGCCAGTCCCCACGAGCCGTGCATTAACTGGCTGGTGAAATGACATCACGGTGACAGCGCTGTATTTGGACCAATAAGCAGAAGAGACCCTGGGGCCCTTTATAAGGGCCAACTGGCGAGATCACAGGCAGATTTTTACACTGAGCTGGAGAGAGAGGAAGAGAAGAATGGTGCTTGACACTGGGCACAAGCCGTGCCAGATCAGACTTTTTTGAGAGATGAGAAGAATGGTGCTCGACACTGGGCACAAGCCGTGCATGATGAGATGTTTTGTTCTGTGCTTATTTTAAACTGAATTGGGTGCTTTCCACTTCAGTATCTTTTTGTAACTAGCTTTTTCTAATTAAAATTACCTCTTTATAAATATGATTTGTATCCTTTCTTCTGACCAGACGACCGGGTAAGCATGAAATGTGTTTTGCATTGTAACTTCACCCCATGCATTTTTTGATTAATGATGTAAAATAGAATAAGTGGCTTTATCCCTGCATTAAGGACTAAAGGTGGATTCTGTATAATGGGATTATCAAGTAAAGCCATATAGTGATAATGCGTGTACTTAGGAGACATATGATTATGGATTAATGTAAAATAGAATAAGTGGCTTTATCCCTGCATTAAGGACTAAAGGTGGATTCTGTATAATGGGATTATCAAGTAAAGCCATACAGTGATAAATACGTGTAACGGATTAGGGAAATGGACCTCATCTAATTAAAGAGAGTCCGTCCCAGTGCAAATAAAATAAAAGATTCCGCAACTTCAATCACTCGACCTAAGGTCGATGACTGACGGGGGTCGGAACGGTGCATTCGCTGTCTCTTGTCGGTCAGTGGTAACAACAACATTTTGTAGACTCGGTTGGTTCTGCGTGTCAACCACTTCACAGGACGCTGTTTGAGGTGTAGATAGGCAGACCAATGAGTTATGAAGTTATCGATCTGACCTAAGAGCGAGCGTGGGCATTCAACATGGCGTCCCTGGCGATGTGCATTTATACTAACCAAAATAGGTGCTAAACGGCCGAAGAAGACAGGACTACTGTCAAAAGCCTCTGGAGTAAAATTAAATCACAGATTTGGCTAAAATTAAAGTAGAAAGCTCTACTGGCGACTCGAGTGGAAGGCTCTACTCGGGGATATCACAAATGAATAGAAAGCTCTATCTTGGTGATTAAAGCAACGTTTACTCACAACTAAAGGGTAACATAATGTTTATAGAGCTCTGGGGGGAGTTACAAGTGCAGCATAATTTCGTGCTTTGCCCACAGGAAGCGAACTGGCCCTACCCAAGGCGAGGGCTCCCTAGCCCAAAGACACTGTTTGTAAGGAGGGGAGACTGGATGTGAAGCGAGTCAAAACGACCGTTCACAGAAAAGCGAGGGCTCCCTAGTCCGGAGACACTGTTTGTAAGGAGCGGAGTGTGGATGTGAAGCGAGTCAAAACGACCGTTCACAGAAAAGCGAGGGCTCCCTAGTCCGGAGACACTGTTTGTAAGGAGCAGAGTGTGGATGTGAAGCGAGTCAAAACGACCGTTCACAGAAAAGCGAGGGCTCCCTAGTCCGGAGACACTGTTTGTAAGGAGCGGAGTGTGGATGTGAAGCGAGTCAAAACGACCGTTCACAGAAAAGCGAGGGCTCCCTAGTCCGGAGACACTGTTTGTAAGGAGCGGAGTGTGGATGTGAAGCGAGTCAAAACGACCGTTCACAGAAAAGCGAGGGCTCCCTAGTCCGGAGACACTGTTTGTAAGGAGCGGAGTGTGGATGTGAAGCGAGTCAAAACGACCGTTCACAGAAAAGCGAGGGCTCCCTAGTCCGGAGACACTGTTTGTAAGGAGCGGAGTGTGGATGTGAAGCGAGTCAAAACGACCGTTCACAGAAAAGCGAGGGCTCCCTAGTCCGGAGACACTGTTTGTAAGGAGCGGAGTGTGGATGTGAAGCGAGTCAAAACGACCGTTCACAGAAAAGCGAGGGCTCCCTAGTCCGGAGACACTGTTTGTAAGGAGCAGAGTGTGGATGTGAAGCGCAGTCAAAAATAATTCACAGAACTGCAAGCTAACTAGCACTACATCGGCTAACAAGCCAGTGCTAACACCCATGAGCTGGCCGTAGCCAGACGGAAGCTAACTAGCTCACCATCGGCTAACAAACCCAGGAGCTAACAGCAGGCGAAGTAGCCGGAGCTAGCGACCAATGCTAGCTCAGGAGGAGCTGGCACGCCAAAAGCTAGCTCAGGAGGAGCTAGCACAAGAGAAGCTAGCTCAGGAGAAGCTGGCACGGGTGCCGGCTGTACAGCAAGCAGTAATTGGCACAGAAAATAAACCTTACTGCTGTGACCAGTGTGGAAAGAGCTTCAAGACGAAGCGTCACCTTAAATTACACCACTTGGTGCACACACAAGAGAAACCTTACTGCTGTGACCAGTGTGGAAAGAGCTTCAAGACGAAGCGTTACCTTAAACTACACCACTTGGTACACACAGGAGAGAAACCTTACTGCTGTGCACAGTGTGGGAAGACCTTCAAGACGAAGGGAGAGCTTAAACGACACCACTTGGTACACACAGGAGAGAAACCTTACTGTTGTGCCCAGTGTGACATGAGCTTCAAGACGAAGACGGATCTTAAACGTCACCACATGGTACACACAGGAGAGAGACCTTACTGTTGTGACCAGTGTGACATGAGCTTCAAGACGAAGACACATCTTAAAAGTCACCACGTGGTACACACAGGAGAGAGACCTTACTGCTGTAACCAGTGTGACATTAGCTTCAAGAGAAAGGCAGATCTTGAACGACACCACGTGGTACACACAGAAGAGAAACCTTACTGCTGTGCCCAGTGTGGAAAGACCTTCAAAACGAAGGGGGAGCTTAAAAGTCACCACGTGGTACACACAGAAGAGAAACCTTACTGCTGTGACCAGTGTGGGAAGACCTTCAAGACGAAGGCAGAACTTAAACAACACCACACGGTACACACAGAGGGGAAACCTTACTGCTGTGACCAGTGTGGAAGGAGCTTCAAGACGAAGGATCACCTTAGACGTCACCACGTGGTACACACAGAAAATAAACCTTACGGTTGCGTCCAGTGTGAGAAGGCCTTCAAGACGAAGGGAGAGCTTAAAATTCACCACACGGTACACACAGAAGAGAAACCTTACTGCTGTGACCAGTGTGGAAAGAGCTTCAAGGCGAAGCGTAACCTTACACTACACCACATGGTACACACACGAAAGAAACCTTACTGCTGTGACCAGTGTGGGAAGACCTTTAAGACTAAGGCAGAGCTTAAGCCCCATAGACGGCGGAGGCAGCCATGCAAGGTGCCAACCTGCTTAACGGGGGCAGTAAGGGGCTATGTGTCTCGCACAAGAACACTGCAACACACCATCAAAGACGAGTGTGGAAATGGAAAAAACCAAGAAGACGATGTAGTCATTCTTCCTCTTTATGAGGCGCCAGGCTCCACCTCAAAACGAGTATCTCCCTCCACTGACATAGAGGCGTTCAACTCTCTAGACGAGTACCTAAAGGCCAAAAACATCAATTATGAGCACTGTTCCATTTTCTATGGCCCAGAAGAGGAGGATGGCGACATTCAGATGAAGGATCAGAACCCGAGGTCACAGGTGACGCCTTCAGGTGAAACTGAGTCTGAGCCTGAACAGGATGGGGAGCTAAATACCTCTGAAACTGAACACAGTTCTGATTACTCAACATATTGAGTAATAGCTCAAGAGAAGCTAGCACAAGGAGACGCTAGCTCACCAACGGGGCTTCAATGGCCCAAATGATGGAAAGAGAAGTAAGGACCCCAGGTCAAGATCCAGGGGATAAGATGGTGGAGAAACTAACCCCCGAGCAGCAAGCAGAGATAAGGGCAACGAAGGGAGAAATTACCTTCTGGGGCCCTGACACATGACACTCAAGCCAGTGCAACCTGCACTTGACGGGAGGAACATGGGGGAGAAACTAACCCCAGAGCAGCAAGCAGAGATGAGGGCAACAAAGGGAGAAATTACCTTCTGGGGCCCTGACACGTGACACTCAAGCAAGTGCAAACTGCACTTGACATACCGCTCATCTGTCAAGAGGAAGAATATGTAGTGTTATTGTCATTTAGGAAGGAACATGACATAGAATACTACATGCATTTTGTATATATTTTAAGTATAATATGTAAAGATGTCCGTCCTTGCTCTAAACCCAGAGTAAAGTAAAGTGAATTTGTAATCTATTTCATTCAGAAGGGATTTCCTGACAGCAACCATTTGGTAGGTTAGCACCCTACCAACCATATCAGCTGCATGAGATGTACACTCACCAGCGCCTATGGGTAACAAATTGAGACTCTGCAAACTCTCATCAAGCTTAGCACCTTGACGCGGGGGGACAGAGCGAGCATCAGGGTCTCTGTATCCGACGGGCCTATCAGATTTGTGGAGACTTGGAAGCCTCAGCATACAGGACGCTGTGGTGCTTAGGCGGCCAAGTCACTGGTTTATAGGTCTGTCAAAACGGATTGGAGGTTCCGGGGCTTAGAACATGAGTTCAAGTGAGTTGGGCTGTATACTAATTAAATAGGTATCAACAGCCGAAAGAATATTAACTGAAATAACTGCTGACAGGTGTCTCTGGAGTAGAATTAGTTACAGATTTGAGTCAACCTTACTCAAGATTGGTCTTATCGGCAGAACCTCTCCAACCAAGACTCTTCCTAATGTTCGAGATCTGGAACACTGGTGACGTAGATGGTCTGCAGAGCGCAGCAGACAGCCAAAAGTATATTGGTAAAAAATCTATCAGGAACAAGAGAGGGTTGATAAGTAACGACTTGAAGTAGCGGTTACTCATGACTAAAAAGTTACGTAATGTTTTCTTACAGTCAAAAAAGTAGAAGGTTCTACTTAAAGAAAGGATCACGCTTAAAGTATATTTTTGTGATTACGGTAAAAAGGTTTACTCATGACTAAAAAGTTACGTAATGTTTTCTTACAGTCAAAAAAGTAGAAGGTTCTACTTAAAGAAAGGATCACGCTTAAAGTATATTTTTGTGATTACGGTAAAAAGGTTTACTCATGACTTGAAGTAACTAAATGCTTACTTAAAGTCAGAACTTAAGTAGAAAAAAAAAAACTCTACTTTGTGAATAGCAGGCTGAAATAGCCATTGCAAATAGCAGGCTGAATTGGCCATTACGAATAGCAGGCTGAAATAGCCATTGCGAGCAGTAATGTTTACTTACAGTCGAAACCTAAGTAGAAAAATAGGTACCAGGTCACCTGAACTAGAAATAACCTAATGTTTACTTAAAATCAGAATAAGTCCTGCATAAGTCCTGCTACTGTGACGGAAGTGGAACCGGCGTAATAATACAGGCTGGTGTTATCAGCAGGAGCTGAGTCTATAAGAGGCTACATAGCCTGAATCTACAAGCTGGCTAACTAGCCGGAGCTAATACCAGACATAAACAGTAACTAACTACCCAGTCTGGACCGAGACAAGCACAACACAGGGTAGACCCCCTGTGCAAGAAGGAAGTGGACGGAAACAACAGTCCGAAAGGCCTGTGAACAATGTGCGCTGGTAAAGGGACAAAACCTGAATCAGTGCCACACTCTTAGACGGGGGGGGGGGGGGCTGTCCCCCGAAGTCAGTGGACGACGCAGCGAATGGCAAGAAGGAATATACTGACTCAGGACAGAAATCGGAAATGGAGGAAGACCGGGATAGGTCAAGCTACAGAGCATCCTCAGGGTCCTCATCTAGACCTCCCAGACCTCCCAGACCTCCCAGACCTCCCAGACCTCCCAGACCTCCTAGACCTCCCAGACCGGACAGAGAGACATCGGCCTGGACCCAGGTTACAGGGCGACGAGAGCCCTGAATGGACCTGAAAGAGAGAAAAGAAATGAGTCCTCTGTGGACTGTATCTGTGATGTCCTGCGAGGCCTACGGACAGGGTCACACGATAGGTCAAGCTCCAGAGCATCCTCAAGGTCCTCATCTAGACCTCCTAGACCACCCAGACCGGACAGAGAGACATCGGCCTGGACCCAGGTTACAGGGCGACGAGAGCCCTGAATGGACCTGAAAGAGAGAAAAGAAATGAGTCCTCTGTGGACTGTATCTGTGATGTCCTGCGAGGCCTACGGACAGGGTCACACGACCAGGCCAACCACACTTCAATAGAGGACTGCTGCTACAATTCTCGGGAACCCGTGGGGGTCGCCCGAGAAGTGACAAATCAACCTACCTCAAACTATGGGAAAGATCCAAGAGGTCAGAGGGGGTGACCCCAAGATGACCAAGATGACCAAGATGACCAAGATGACCAAGATGACGAAGACGACAACAACCTGGGTGCATCGGCCGGGAACAACAGATGCAAGTCTTCCCGCCGGATACCAAGCAACAACGTGACCCCTATCCTGTCGAGCCGTCCAGCCAGGGAACAACAGATGCAAGTCTTCCCGCCGGCTACCAGGGTAACAAGGTACCAAGATGGCAGAGGGGGTGTGGAGAGTCACAGCCACGTGACCCCACAATCGCCATCTCGTCCCCCAGTACAGACGCTATTCAGACAATGGAAAATGACCGACCAGGATGACAGAGGGGGTGTAAAGTGTCACAGCCAACTAAGTGACACTGGGTATGACATCCTGATCTTATATATGATTATGGGGAATGTCTGTAGATTCTTCCTGGACAATGGAATAGAAACACGTTATGTGTAAACACATGTTAAAGTGCCACAAGTCAACGAGTGACACTTTGTATAATATTCTTATGTTTATTATATATGATTGGAGCTATGTATATGACCTGTATACTCTTTATACACTTATAAAACTATGTTACAGTTAATGTGCAGTCGGAGTGAAGAGCAGGATTGAGCTGAGAGCAAGTTGGCACAGTTTAAACCTGTCCTGTCTGCATAGAATAAAACCAATGATTGGTACAGGTGTATTGTATATTTATATATATATATATATATATACAATATATACAATGCAATATACAATAGTATATTGATGTATTACAGGTATGTAGTATGCAGTACAGGTATATTGTGTATTGTAGGAACACAGGCCAGTTATTCCCTCTCAATAATGACTACAGCCCAGAGGAATGTACGGGGGCCTCTTCCTGGAGCTCTCCGGCCGGCAGACGCATTAAACTGGTTAACCCTTTGTGGGGTCTGAGTGAGATGGGGAGTGAAGGGACTTTCCACAGCAGAGAACAAAGGGAGTCTGTTCCAGCGAAAAAACGTTACAATTACTTTCGAGTTACGGCCTAGTGGAGTAAAATGGGAGGAGAGCCAGTCCCCACGAGCCGTGCATTGACTGGCTGGTGAAATGACATCACGGTGACAGCGCTGTATTTGGACCAATAAGCAGAAGAGACCCTGGGGCCCTTTATAAGGGCCAACTGGCGAGATCACAGGCAGATTTTTACACTGAGCTGGAGAGAGAGGAAGAGAAGAATGGTGCTTGACACTGGGCACAAGCCGTGCCAGATCAGACTTTTTTGAGAGATGAGAAGAATGGTGCTCGACACTGGGCACAAGCCGTGCATGATGAGATGTTTTGTTCTGTGCTTATTTTAAACTGAATTGGGTGCTTTCCACTTCAGTATCTTTTTGTAACTAGCTTTTTCTAATTAAAATTACCTCTTTATAAATATGATTTGTATCCTTTCTTCTGACCAGACGACCGGGTAAGCATGAAATGTGTTTTGCATTGTAACTTCACCCCATGCATTTTTTGATTAATGATGTAAAATAGAATAAGTGGCTTTATCCCTGCATTAAGGACTAAAGGTGGATTCTGTATAATGGGATTATCAAGTAAAGCCATATAGTGATAATGCGTGTACTTAGGAGACATATGATTATGGATTAATGTAAAATAGAATAAGTGGCTTTATCCCTGCATTAAGGACTAAAGGTGGATTCTGTATAATGGGATTATCAAGTAAAGCCATACAGTGATAAATACGTGTAACGGATTAGGGAAATGGACCTCATCTAATTAAAGAGAGTCCGTCCCAGTGCAAATAAAATAAAAGATTCCGCAACTTCAATCACTCGACCTAAGGTCGATGACTGACGGGGGTCGGAACGGTGCATTCGCTGTCTCTTGTCGGTCAGTGGTAACAACAACATTTTGTAGACTCGGTTGGTTCTGCGTGTCAACCACTTCACAGGACGCTGTTTGAGGTGTAGATAGGCAGACCAATGAGTTATGAAGTTATCGATCTGACCTAAGAGCGAGCGTGGGCATTCAACAATATCTAATATACGTTAACCCTTGCATATCTTTATTATAAAGATATTTTATTATTGTGTTTTTGGTAGATTTTTTCTTGTTTTTTCTCCGGGCAGTCCGGCAGAGAGAGAGAGGAAGTATGGGTGATAGAGGGGGAAGACATTCGGCAAAGGTCGCTGGGTCCGGGAGTCGAACCCGGGACGGCCATGTTGCATCGCAGCGCTGTACGTGGTGCGCCACCCTGGCGCCCAACCCTCACATATCTACATATCTAATATACGTTAACCCTCACATATCTACATATCTAATATACGTTAACCCTCACATATCTACATATCTAATATACGTTAACCCTCTCCAGGTGCTGAACCTCTTCCTGGCTCTGCTGCTCAGCTCCTTCAGCTCCGACAACCTCTCGGCCCCCGACGAGGACGGCGACCTGAACAACATCCAGATCGCCGTCGCCCGCATCCACGCCGGCGTCACCTGGCTCACCGCCAGCCTCGTCGACCTCTTCAACGACAACCTGAGGCGCCAGCGGCAGAAGGCCAAGGAGGCCGGATGTCAGACCACCAAGCCGCCGCAGCCCGTGGCCAAACACATGGAGAGCAGCAACGGGGGCGTCGTCGGACGCTACGCGGAGAAATACACCATCCCCGAGGAGGAGGAGGAGGAGGAGGAGGAGGAGAAGGAGGAGGAAGAGGAGAGCTACATGACCAACCCCAACCTGACCGTCGTCGTGCCCATCGCTCCGGGGGAATCCGATGTGGAGTTTCCGGAGGAGGAGGACAGTTCAGAGTCATCAGATGATGAGGAAAAGGTGAGTTTTCTTCTTACTACTATAGTACAAACTCCACATTGAGCAATGGGCACACAGGTAGATGGTACTGTAGGCCTCGACTACTAGCAAATCGGAATTTAGTTAAGATTTTTGCCCATATTCCCCAGAAATGTTCTGTTATCTGCAGCACATCTGAATGGTAGTGCAACGTTTTAAAGCACAAAGTGGCTTTAAGCACTTAGAGGCTACAGCGGTTGAAGTCGTGTTGTCAGAGTGTCGTCATTGGGTGCGTTTTAGAAGCAACAGAGCCAGTAGAGCAAAAGAAAAAGAAACGGAGCACTTTTATCTTTACAACCTTTATGTGAAATTCCATATTGTGTATTATTAGAAGCTGTGGGGAACTACGTGTTGATTGATGAAAAGTTGGGATGTACGATATTATCGGCCTACCGATATTATCGGCCGATATAGGCATTAAAATGTGATATCGGAAAATATCGGTGTCGGTTTAAAAAATTGGCATTTTTTTCTTTCTTTTTTTTTACATTTCTATAACCTTTATTTACCCAGGCAAGCACGTAAGAACAAATTCTGATTTTATTTATTGTCAAAAGTATGCATAATGTTGTGTTAATTCCACAACAAGAGATATGTAATGTTAATTACCTGAAATTATTCCGTTTTTTGGGGGGGCAAACCCTAATATATCGGTGTCGGTTGATATCGGTATCGGAAATTAAGAGTTGGACAATATCGGTATATCGGTATCGGTAAAAAAGCCAATATCGAGCATCCCTGAAAAGCTCACCTGTCCATAGCTTGTAGAATTAAAGCCGTCGTGGAGAAGTCTGAGGACTGGGGCTCTCCCCGTCCCTGAAGCTCTCACATAACATTCCTTTAAATGACTGTCCACCTGTTATGAAGAGCAATTGACCTATCTCAAGCTCTCTTTTCTTGATCCTCCAATCACAACCGTTGCTTCCCCCGGAGGGCGGAGCTTGACATAATTTACCTACATAATTTAGACTTAATTAAAAATGGAACAAATGCATGAAGACTGTGTCCTCCTAGTTATTCACTCTTGTGACACATCTTCAAAAATCTGCATGCGCTTAATTCATCTATTGACCAACCAGATTGGCCATTGCTCATGTCACTCAAAAAGTGAGAGTGAGGGGAATGGGTTGATGAGATGATAGGGGAGGGACATTAGACTATGGCGGGGGAGGGGGGTGGAAGCTTTCCGGATACATAAGCTGTTAATCTGCTAAGCAGACGAGGTGATCCCCGGTGACAGAGATTTGGTTTCATAAGAGCCAGATACAAGTCAACACAAACAAATCTCAAGTAGAGCAGCCATCTTCTTAGAGTCATTTGGAATATATTACAACATGTTTTGACTAAGAACAGTGGTTTATGAGCAAAGTTATAATATATATTGAAATATTGTCAATATTTTAAATATAATAATAATAATAATAATAATAATAATAATAATAATAATAATAATAATAATAATAATAATAATAATAATAATAATAATAATAATAATAATAATAATAATAATAATAATAATAATAATAATAATAATAATAATAATAATAATAATAATAATAATAATAATAATAATAATAATAATAATAATAATTATTATTATTATTATTATTATTATTATTATTATTATTATTATTATTATTATTATTATTATTATTATATATTATATTAAAGAGTATATATATATATATATATATATATATATATACGAGATTTTTTTCACTGTACAATATGCCAACACATGACTTGTAAAAGCAACATCATTACTGTACAATGTGTTCTCCCTGGCTTTTCAGTTGATGCCGGTCAAACAGCTGTGGGTATTTGGGCAGTGATTTATGCTTTATGAGGTGACCATCTGGTGAAATCTTCTCGGAAAGCTGGGCTGTATAAGGAGAACTAACCAAAATAAGTGGCTTTTCTGCCCTTAGATCAACATAGTCTAAGCCTTCGTTAACCGATATGCAGTGCGCCAAATGCTGCAAAGTTGTTTCTCCTTCTGCTTTTACACTCCCCTTCACTGACGCTAGCGATCACGTCACTACAATTCAATAAAAAAAAAATTGTGGGCTTTTTCTGTATTTTTCACCCATCCCAATTTAGTTGTTATTCCAATTCCCTTCCTGGTCGTTGCGCACATTGCCCCACTGTCGGCCTGGGGAGGGTGTAGAACTACCACATGCCTCCTCCAATACATGTGGAGTCGCCAGCCGCTTCACAGCGAGGCGTTTCACTGGGGGAACGTAACACGTGCGGAGGTTCACACTATTTCCCCCCGATCCCCTCCCTGCTGAACAGGCGCCCCGACCGACCAGTAGGAGTCGCAGAACGACCAGGACACACATACCCCGCCGGCTTTCAACCCGCTAACACTGCCAATTGTGTTAGTAGGGACGACTGACCAAACCGGAGGTACCGCTGACAGACAGCTGGATTCGATCCCAGAGTCTGCATAGTCCACTGCGCTACCCAGCCGCGCCTCAATCAAACTTCTTACACTTAGATTACAAATTTAGGCCGCTGCGAAGTTGACACCGATAACTCGTCTTGTCTCTGGGGCTTTTGTCTCGACGTCACCCGTCTCGGACGCTGCTCGGCTGTGATTGCTTGCGTGCGCCGGTCCGTACGTCCGCGGTCAGTTGTGAGCGTGAGACGTGCGTGTGAAACATTCTCATCTCCTCGTGTTGATTCTACACCAACACTAAGAGGCTAGTCAGCTATACCCTTGACCCTGTTTTCACTCCGCTAATCCGCCCCTCTCTCTCTCTCTCTCTCTCTCTCTCTCTCTCTCTCTCTCTCTCTCTCTCTCTCTCTCTCTTTCTCTTTCTCTCTTTCTCTCTCTCTCTCTGCTCTGCTCTGCTCTGCTCTGCTCTGTTCTGTCCAGCTCTGTTCTGTTCTGCTCTGTTCTGCTCTGTTCTGTTCTGCTCTGTTCTGCTCTGCTCTGCTCTGCTCTGCTCTGTTCTGTTCTGTTCTGTTCTGTTCTGTTCTGTTCTGTTCAGCTCTGTTCTGTTCTGTTCTGTTCTGCTCTGTTCTGCTCTGTTCTGTTCTGCTCTGTTCTGCTCTGTTCTGTTCTGCTCTGTTCTGCTCTGCTCTGTTCTGCTCTGCTCTGTTCTGCTCTGCTCTGCTCAGCTCTGTTCTGCTCTGTTCTGTTCTGTTCTGTTCTGTTCTGTTCTGCTCTGTTCTGCTCTGTTCTGCTCTGCTCTGTTCTGCTCTGTTCTGCTCTGCTCTGCTCTGTTCTGTTCTGTTCTGTTCTGCTCTGTTCTGTTCTGTTCTGCTCTGCTCTGCTCTGCTCTGTTCTGTTCTGCTCTGTTCAGCTCTGTTCTGTTCTGTTCAGCTCTGTTCTGTTCTGTTCTGTTCTGTTCTGCTCTGTTCTGCTCTGTTCTGCTCTGTTCTGCTCTGTTCTGCTCTGCTCTGTTCTGCTCTGCTCTGCTCTGCTCTGTTCTGTTCTGCTCTGTTCAGCTCTGTTCTGTTCTGTTCAGCTCTGTTCTGTTCTGTTCTGTTCTGTTCTGCTCTGTTCTGCTCTGTTCTGCTCTGCTCTGCTCTGTTCTGCTCTGTTCTGCTCTGCTCTGTTCTGCTCTGTTCTGCTCTGTTCTGCTCTGCTCTGTTCTGCTCTGCTCTGCTCTGTTCTGCTCTGCTCTGCTCTGCTCTGTTCTGTTCTGCTCTGTTCTGCTCTGTTCTGTTCTGCTCTGTTCTGTTCTGCTCTGTTCTGCTCTGTTCTGCTCTGTTCTGTTCTGCTCTGTTCTGCTCTGTTCTGCTCTGCTCTGCTCTGCTCTGTTCTGCTCTGTTCTGCTCTGCTCTGCTCTGCTCTGCGCTGCGCTGCTCTGCTCTGCTCTGCTCTGCTCTGCTTCCCCTGGCGCTTCCTCCAGCCATTCATTGGCTTAACATCAGGGCATCAGCGGCTGCCCAGCGCATGTTTCACACATGTAGGGATTCAAACGCACACCAAAACGACGAGGCAGCGAGGGATTCACTGAGAAAGTTCTGGAGAAATGTGTCGATGCTCACCTGTAAATATGTAAACATTTACATTTTACATTTACATTTAGTCATTTAGCTGACGCTTTTATCCCAAGCGACTTACAAGTTCTGTACGACAAGTCATCATGAAGGGTACAACTCTATCAGCTGAGTAACAATGTTCATCAAAGTGTTGAGTGCTACAGTGTAGGTTAGTTTATTAGGACAAGTACATGTGTAACGGATATGTGCCGCGATAGTGTGACTACGGCACATAGAAGTAAAACTCACTCCCCAGAGGCATCCAAACTGAGCGCTTAGGGAGGGAATTCCTTTCTTGGCGCAGCGGTTTGCGATGCTGGCCCCGGTGCAGACGCCCGGGGGTTCGACTCCCACTCAAGGCATGGTCGAAGTAGTGGCAGGTTCAGCGTTGAACCGGCTACACATGACAGTAAGGTTAGTTAGGGTTAGATTTAAAAAAATAATAAATAAAAAATTGTAAACCTGGACATCCTCACTCAAGATGCTGGTGGAATATAATTCCATTTGTTATAACTGGTCTACGTCTTTTATATCAACTTTACTTCTCCACTCAGTGTGCAACGCATGCATGTGAGTGTCAGGGCCGGCTCTAGTCTTCATGGGGGCCCTGAGCAGAATGTTTTCGGGTGTGTTCAGTCTCTCTTTCTCTTACTCTCTTTTGCAACTGTGCATAAATTCACATAAAAATACTACGACCACGATGAAAATTTATTTAGAGAACATAGATAATAAAAAGCACAGATGAAAGGAACCTGCCAACACGGTAATAGCTGTATTTCCAAACACCATGCATAGGAAGCAGCATTCGCACACTTACAGCTCCCAAACGGCTGTGTTTTGTATTCTTGTGTGCCTTGTTTTGCTTGTATCCTGTTGTCTGTAATAATTGTATACATTTTTGTCTATACAATTTTAAAATAAAAATCCTGGTGGTCATGGGGGCCCCAAGCAGGTGCCTACTTTGCTTATGCCTTGGGACGGCCCTGGGTGTTTGTGTAAGTGTGTTTAGATGTGCATACACACGTCCATGGTGTAGATAAAGTGATAATCACTGATCCTGCTATTAAATGTAATGCTTCCTCTGTGAAACGCCACCAGTGTGCACATTCTCTCCGCTCTATCTTGCAGCTTTAAGAGCGATAATGGCAGTAATCCTGTCTCCAGGACCTATAGGCATTATTCTTTAATGCAGGATTATGTGTCATAATACCGGCTCAGTGGCCTCGTGGGTAGAGTGTCCGCCCTGAGTTCGGGAGGCTGGGAGTTCAAGCCCCGGCCGAGTCATACCCATAGCCTCCCTGCTTGACACTCAGCATCAAGGGTTGGTTTGGGGGGAAGTCCTTGCGACATACTAGCGTCATGTCCAAGGGGTGTACTTGGACATCAAACTGCCTCACGCTACGGAAACAGGAGATAGGCTCCTGCCCCATGTGCCGTTACGGCTCGAGAACCATTGGTTCTCAAAGGCAACTTCATGTGTCATAATAACCTTTATATTGGATTGAAGCAGCACCTCCGGGCCCAATAATCCCAGCAAATCATGTTAAACATGTTGCCATTATGAATCTCGCCTGACCTACACTTTCAAATGTCATTGACATTTTTGGTTCTGATCAGCCTGTCTGTTATAAATAGTCATTTTAATCTTCACAGGGCCAGTCCAAGGATGATTCCATTCCAAGGATGATTCAGTTCTGAGTAGACAAAATGAGCATGAGAATAATGGATCACAAGATTAACCCTTTCACTACCACACTACCAAGGGGTTAACCCTTTCACTGTGACAATACAGAAGGTTAACCCTTTCACTGCCACACGACAAAGGGTTAACCCTTTCACTACCACACCACAGAAGGTTAACCCTTTCACTAGTTCAAGTTCAAGTTCAAGTTCTTTAATAGTTGTCATACAGAAGTACAGAATACTTTCATACAAAATGCTTCTTACTGTTACGCTCCAGAGACTGTGCTAGACAAGATAGTATCAAATAACATAATAACATAATATAGCATGAATTTAGAAGAAGAAAATGAGGTCACAGTTGTTCGGTATAGACATATGTACAATGTTCTGAGTTACCATATAATATACAATACACAACTATGCAGTGTACTAATGTACAGTACTATCTAGTGCAAAGCAGAAATGGGATGAGGTACAATTTTAGGTACAATTTACAGTAAGGTGTACGAGTTGTAGTGCAATCCTTCATCCATAAATATAAAGTGTGGGGAGTGGGTGCTACAGTGTGTTTGTTTAAAGTGGGTGTGTGCTATAAAGTGTGTGTAGTGGGTGCTACAGTGTGTTTGTTTAAAGTGAGTGTGTGCGTGTGGATGTGTGTGCTATGTGTGTTTGGTGGTTGTTGTTGTGTAGTGTTCATTCATTGTTCGTTTAGCAGCCTGATGGCCTGGGGATAGAAGCTACTTCTGAGTCTTTCTGTGCTCGCCTTGAGACTCCTGTATCGCTTGCCTGACGGCAGCAGTTCAAAGAGGCAGTTGTTCGGGTGGCTCGAGTCCTTAATAATTCTCTTAGCCTTCCCCTTGCAACGCTTGTAGTAAATGTTCTGGAGGGTGGGGAGCCCCCCTCCAATTGTGCGTTCGGCTGAACGTGTCACTCTTTGTAGTCTGCTTTGGTCTTTTGCAGTGCTATTCCCAAACCAGGAGGTGATGTTGCCGGTCAAGATGCTCTCTATTGTACATGAGTAGAAGTTCTTAAGGATCTTCTGGCTGACTTGGAACTTCCTTAGGCGCCTGAGGAAGTAGAGGCGTTGTCGTGCCTTCTTCACCACACTGTTAATGTGTATGGTCCATTTCAAGTCCTCGGATATGTGGGCTCCGAGGTACTTGAAGCTGTTGACTCTCTCAACCGGTGCCCCGTCGATGCTGAGGGGGCTGTAGTCCTTGACCCCCGACCTCCTGAAGTCCACAATCATCTCCTTTGTTTTGCTGACGTTCAGGGAGAGGCTGTTTTCCTGGCACCATCCCGCCAGGACCTTGACCTCTTCCAGGTAGGCCCTCTCGTCGTTGGCAGAGATCAGGCCCACCACCACTGTGTCGTCAGCAAATTTGACGATTGTATTGCTACTCCGCTGAGCCACACAGTCGTGTGTGTACAGGGAGTAGAGGAGGGGACTCAGAACACAGCCCTGGGGGGCCCCTATGTTGAGGGTGATGGATGAGGAGGTGCAGTTGCCTGCTCTCACCACCTGGGGTCTGCCAGTCAGGAAGTCCAAGACCCACTGGCAGAGGTCATAGCCCAAGCCCAGGTCCCTGAGCTTGGCTATGAGTATGGAGGGGACTATGGTATTGAATGCCGAGCTGTAGTCGATGAATAGCATTCTCACATAGTTCCCCTGCCTCTTGTCCAGGTGTGATGCTGCTGTGTGCAGCACATGGGATATGGCGTCCTCCGTGGACCTGTTGGGGCGGTATGCAAATTGCAGGGGGTCCATGTTGATGGGGAGGGAGGAGCAGATGTAGCCCTTTACTAGCTTCTCAAAGCACTTCATGGCTATGGAGGTGAGAGCTACAGGGCGGTAGTCGTTGAGGCAAGCAGGCTTGGATTTTACCATGCCACAGAAGGTTAACCCTTTCACTACCACACTACAGAAGGTTAACCCTTTCACTACCACACTACAGACGGTTAACTGTAGGCTGTAGTGTGGTAGTGAAAGTGTTAACCTTCTGTAGTGTGGTAGTGAAAGGGTTAATGAACAATGGCGCGGTAACAGTGTGAGTGTGACAGCCGCGCTGTCGGCTAAGTCACCAGTCATACATCCAATGGGAGATGGTGGTATGGTGCACATGCTCAGATTGCGCTGGTGGAGTGTTAGGGGACAGAATTGATGGGAAAATGTGGCCAAATTGTAACTGTGCATTGTATGTCATACTCCAATGTCAGATGCGATATGACTACTGCAACTCACTTTTCACCTGTCTCACCAAATCATCCACAGACAAACTACAAATGGTCCAAAATGCTGCAGGCAGGCTGCCTGTATCAGTTCCGCAACCGTTTCCATTTCCGGGGTAGGCCTGATTGGCCGCGACAGGCACGTGACCCGCCGCGGCCACGCCCCCGCGGCCACGCCCCCGCGGCAGCCCCAGGACGCGGCAACGCGCTGTGTTGGACTTGAGGCTAGAGTTCGCCTTTCACATCGCAGTCATCAGTCATAATAATATCGCGCCACCCACGCTGCAGTCGGCAGTCATCAGTCATCTCTAATAATATTAATCACTGTTCAACGTTGAAGTAAGTGCTGTATTTTATTTCACATCAAGCAAGATTCACTTTGTCACAAGTGCTTAAGTTATAACTTGAGTCAAGAAAGCGCGAGCTTCACTCACTTTTCCCCATGTGCAGTCAGTCATCCACGCTGCAGCCATCAGTCACGCGTCATCTAATAATATTAATCATTGTATGGTACAGTAACGGTCTCTGGACCGCAACAGTAAGAAGCATTTGCACTGCAACGCGTACACCTTACTGTAAATTGTACCTCATCCCATTTCTGCTTTGCACTATAGCGTATTGTATATTGTATATTGCAGTGGTTCCCAAAGTCGGGGTCGCGACCCAAAGGTGGGCCGCGAGCAGCCACGGGTGGGCCGCGAGATGATTAAAATAAAAATAAAAAATAAAATTATTTTTATTTTTTATTTTTTATTTTTTTATTATTATTTTTTTGTCAGGCCACTGAACTTAGAAGCAGACCAGGACAGTGTTTCTAGTTGTATTCTAAAATTCTATTCTATTGTATTCTAAAATGTGACTATATGGTTTTATATTAACTTAATAAATAAACAAAAACGAAAAATCTACTTATTTCAACGAACATTTCAAACTAAATAACAGATTATGCACATAAAACGCTGAAAACAACCGAAGCAACAATAGTATTTTAATGAGGCTATTATTATTATCATTATTATTTTGCAACAAGTTAGCCCTCTCATAAATAGCACATATAAATGAATAACTAACTTGAACTAACTTAATAGGATTGAAGTGATATTTGGCTTAAAAAATCGGTCGCATGGCAAAAAAAAAAAAAAAAAAAGCCCGACGATGTGCATTGGGCCGCGGCTCTCTGATGCCTTATTTTCTGGGCCCTGGCCTGAAAAGTTTGGGAACCCCTGGTATATTGTATGGTACAGTAACGGTCTCTGGAGCGCAACAGTAAGAAGCATTTGCACTGCAACGCGTACACCTTACTGTAAATTGTACCTCATCCTGGGGCTGGGCGATATGGAAAAAAATCATATCGCGATAACGATATGATAATTTTATTTTATTTCTCGATATCGATAATTATCGAATTGTTATAAGTATAAAAAAAAAAAAAAAAAAAAATTTTTAACAACAGATGTATGTTTATTTTGCAGCAATTCTTTGTCATTGCCGCCATCTTTAGTGTTACATCCCCTCACACTCCAGTTCTCAGGCTGCAGCTGGTTTAAAAGCTAAAGTAAACCGGCTTCTCTGCTGGCTGTGGCTCCAGAGGAGTTGAACAGTTCTGGCTCTGCTAGTTTATTTTCGATCTTTTGGCGCTTTTTTGGTGGACAAACCACCGCACATGTGCACTGTGACTCGTGACTGGAGTCTAGTTCTGCTAGCACACATAGCCTACTGTGTACAGACGGTTTCAAAATGTATTTTAAATTAGAAAGCAAACAAAATAAATGGACGAGAAAAAGAAATCTGAATTTGGTCAGTATTGTCATTTGGACAAGCAAAGCCATTACTTTAAGTTGCAGGCAAGAAAGACAAGTCTGTCCACTCATCCCATTTCTGCATTGCACTATAGCGTATTGTATATTGTATGGTAACTCAGTTACTTCTATTCTGCATCGAACGCTGTACATATGTCTCTATACTATTTTATTTCATACAACAATGTATGCCTTTCAAATGTTAAATGATGATTGCATGATACAATACGCTATAGTGCAAAGCAGAAATGGGATGAGGTACAATTTACAGTAAGGTGTATGCGTTGCAGTGCAAATGCTTCTTACTGTTGCGCTCCAGAGACCGTTACTGTACCATACAATATACAATATACAATACGCTATAGTGCAAAGCAGAAATGGGATGAGGTACAATTTACAGTAAGGTGTACGCGTTGCAGTGCAAATGCTTCTTACTGTTGCGCTCCAGAGACCGTTACTGTACCATACAATGATTAATATTATTAGATGACGCGTGACTGATGGCTGCAGCGTGGATGACTGACTGCACATGGGGAAAAGTGAGTGAAGCTCATGCTTTCTTGACTCAAGTTATAACTTAAGCACTTGTGACAAAGTGAATCTTGCTTGATGTGAAATAAAATACAGCACTTACTTCAACGTTGAACAGTGATTAATATTATTAGAGATGACTGATGACTGCCGACTGCAGCGTGGGTGGCGTGATATTATTATGACTGATGACTGCGATGTGAAAGGCGAACTCCAGCCTCAAGTCCAACACAGCGCGTTGCCGCGTCCTGGGGCTGCCGCGGGGCGTGACCGCGGCGGGTCACGTGCCTGTCGCGGCCAATCAGGCCTACCCCGGAAATGGAAACGGTTGCGGAACTGATACAGGCAGCCAGGCTACTCACAAGGTCAAAAAAATCATGTCACATCACTCCCATTCTGGTATCCCTGCACTGGCTCCCGGTACACTATAGAATTCCCTTCAAAGTCCTCACTTTTACTTTCAGAGCACTCTACGGTCAGGCCCCTATCTACATCACTGAACTCATCCATCCCTACACCAACACCCGCTCACTCAGATCTGCCGATCAGCACCTCCTGGTGGTCCCCAGGTCCAGGCTAAAAACAAGTGGTGATCGAGCCTTCGAGGTGACAGCACCAAGGCTCTGGAACGCTCTCCCCCTGGACCTGCGAACTGCCCCCTCTGAAAACTCTTTTAAAAAACAACTAAAACACATTTGTTCAAACAGGCCTTTGGTCATACATAGGCACTTTTTCTTGTCCTCACTGTTCCTATAGTTTTGTTTTTTAATTCGTGACTCATAATTGTATCCAAATTCTTTTATTCTACTTTTTTATCTGGTTTCACTGTTTTTTAACTGCTGTCTGTTGTTGTTGTCATTTATTTCTGATTTTGTTTAGTTGTGTTTTTTTTATATAAGCTGTAGTGTAAAGCACCCTGTGCATTCGTGCTGTGAAGGGTGCTATATAAATAAAAGTCATTCATTCATTCATTCATTCACCAGTGTCATCTTTGTGGTGACATCTCCTGGACTTTACCCTCCTCCTCGGTTCACAGGAGAAGATCAGCCTCTCGGAGGGCAGCACGGTGGATCTGAGGAGGCCCGGGGAGGAGGAGGATGACCTCTCTGAGCTGGACGATGACCCCATGGAGCCAGAGGACTGCTTCCCCGAATGTGTGTATAAAATGTTGTGTTACTCTACTTCAGCAGGGGGTCAGCAACCTTAGGCACGAGTGGCACCATTGGCACGCAGTATTTTATTAAAGGAACACGCCAACATTTTGGGAAATTAGCTTACCGTCTTCGCAAGAGAGAGATAGATACCAGTTTCCTCTCTGTGCGTTCAGTAGAGCGGAGCGGCAGAGCTTGCGGCATTATTTAGCCGTAAACCGCCATGATTCTCATTCGAAGCTTAGCTCACCTGGCAGCGCGGCGGTCCGGCGGTTGGTTTCAAGTTTGAATCCCATCAATTTTTTTATTTATTTTTTTTTAACGTGTATTCTTTCGCCGGTTAAGGTTAGGCATGGTTAAGGTTAAGGTTAAGGTTAGGCATTGTTTCGGAGTTGGTTAAGGTTAGAAAGGTTAAGTTTAGGCGCTGTTAAGGAGCTGGTAAAGGTTAGAGTTTGTCTTAGAGAATGGCAATATTCTTTCTATGGTTAAGGTTAAGGTTAGGCATGGTTAAGGTTAAGGTTAAGGTTAAGGTTAGGCATTGTTTCGGAGTTGGTTAAGGTTAGAAAGGTTAAGTTTAGGCGCTGTTAAGGAGCTGGTTAAGGTTAGCGTTTGTCTTAGAGAATGGCAATAGACAGCCTATTTCCGCACTGCCGCTCTCTCGCGCTGCCGCGGTCACATTGTCACATTCTTGCACTCCTCCGCTGTTAAAAAGCAACACACGTCCAGGTATTGTCATGGTTTTTGTCTTATTTCGTCTTCCTGTGAGGGATAGCTGTCAATCACTGGTCTCTGTGGTTAATTGCCTCATGGGTCGGCAGGTGTGTGGGCTTGAATCTCTGGTCTCTGTGGTTAATTGCCTCATGGGTCGGCAGGTGTGTGGGCTTGATTGCACCTGATTCAGTGCAGCTGTGCCTATGGAGAAGCTGAGTCTATTTAAGTTTGAATCTAGCAGTGTTAACTGCTTTTTCATTTCCTAGTGTTGGCTATCCTTCTGGTCAGACTTGTTATATTGAAGTGTAGTGCTGATCTCTGCCCTATTCAGAATTTAGCCTTTATTTGTAGCCATTCTTGTTTTGGGCTACTGGCTTTATTCTACACTTTGTTTTATAGAGGCTGAGCGCCTGAGCCTTTTATGGTTGTGTTTCTTTTGGAACTGTCTTTGCCCACTACGGCACATAAACTCCCTTAGTGGAGGTTTATTGTTTTACGTTTCCTATATAAACTCCGTTATTAGGAGGTGCCATTGTGGCTTATTTATTTTTCTACTATACCTCTTTATTGAGTGTTGTCCTGTTTTTTGGACTTGATTTATTTTCTTAAATACTCACTTTGAGGCTTCCACCTGTAAAGGTTGTTTTGTGTTGTTTATTTCCCCCCTTCTCCTTAATGTCTGCGTAAGCAGTTTAGTGGTTATTCGTTACACGGATACCTTAAAGAGTCCCTATTATCTGCTCGTGACCCACACACACCCCTAGCCCTCACAGGTATGGCAAGCAAGCATCTCAGTATTTAATTTTTTTTTTATTGCTAATTAAAATTAAATAAATGTATTTATTATTTAAATGCCTATATATCATATTCGACGCAGACGATAGGCTATATATAGCTCATTTTGTTATTAATCTTATTAAACTCACCTCCGGTTTTGGGGATATTAGCCTCCGGATTCTATTGCCCCCTTCTCTCTGGACAGTGTCCCGGCGATACTCCCCGTGTATTCTGTTATAAACCGACCCTCTGATTGATTCAGTTCTCAATAATAGTCGGGCCAGACTTGCTGAACAACTATATGTGACGTCCCCCTCTCCTCCATGTGTGATGGTGAAGCTCCTGTCAGTGGCAGATCCTGCATTCTACTGTACCTTTTGGGGATCATCTGAAACGGTGTTCTGCGAAATTCTACTACCTGCTGGCACGCATGGCGCACGCATGTTCACACTACAATATCCTGCCACCTTGCTGACGAACGTCTTGTTGAGTCTTGTTGTTGATATATCTTAAACAATATCTTAAACATATGTTTTTCATTGCACCTTTTGAACTGTATATGCATGTAAATATTTGCATGTAATTGGCTTTGCAGCCGAATGTATTTGTAGATGATAAAATGTCGGTACACCTGTTGGAATTCGGAGTGAACTATAGGGTGACGTCACCCAGCTGTCCAAACATATAGGCGATTCGCGCTACGGCAGCAGTTCTCAGCAGAGTAGTAGAATTTCGCAGAACACCGGCTCGGACAGGTGACAGGCAGCGCGACTCGAGTGAGCTGCTCAGCAGCCTCGGCTGGAGATGCATCCTGCTGCAGGACCACAGCACCGACACTCTCAGGACCGTGACACTTTGCGGACCCACACTCTCCAGACCCTCGCTCCCATTGGCTGATTTGGGTCACGTGACCGTCCCACTCCAATTCAGCCATTGGGTGGGACGGTCACGTGACCCAAATCAGCCAATGGGAGCGAGGGTCTGGAGAGTGTGGGTCCGCAAAGTGTCGCGGTCCTGAATGTGTCGGTGCTGTGGTCCTGCAGATGGATACTATTGCTCGGCTGCGCAATGCATTGGTTTGTGACGTCGCCCGATTTTTTTATTTTAAATATAAGAGGGTATTGGAACGAGGCATAAAATTAACAACATTTAAAACATTTTTTAAATAATAATCTTTGAAAGATAAAAAATTTAAAATTAAAAATAATGTTTTTTTTTTTTTTTTTTTGTATCTTTGAATTGCAGGACATTGTTTTGTTGTTGCGGGACAAACGGCCCAATATCAGGACTGTCCCGCGAGTCGCGGGACAGGTGGTCACCCTATCGCCTCCGCCGTCGGTGTGTGAATGTGTGAGTGAATGGGTCAAATGTGAGGAACAAATTGTAAAGCGCTTTGGATAAAAGCTGCTATATAAATGCAGCCATTTACCATTTATTCAAATAGGTAATAATGGGGCGCCCTTGTGGCGCATACCATAGTGCCTCGCGCACCTACGCGGCCGACCCGGGTTTGATCCCAGCACCCGACGTTATTTGTCGCATTGTCCTCCCCACCTCTCCTCCCGTTCGCCCTCTCCTCTGTCGGTCCTGCGTGACCAAGAAAAGCTGTAAAAATGCTAAAATAATAATAAAAAAAAATAAAATAGGTAATAATGTCTCCAACAAGGTCTGCATGTAATTTTTGATTAAATGGATGTGAATCTTTGCCCATGCATGTGATGTAATGTGTTGTGTGTGTGTGTGTGTGTGTGTGTGTGTGTGTGTGTGTGTGTGTGTGTGCGTGTGTGTGTGTGTGTGGTGCCTCAGTCTGTGTGAGGCACTGTCGGTGCTGTGAGGTCGACACGGCGCAGGGTCTGGGTCAGGCCTGGTGGACGCTGAGGAAGACCTGCTACCAGATTGTGGAGCACAGCTGGTTTGAGACCTTCATCATCTTCATGATTCTGCTCAGCAGCGGAGCGCTGGTAAGCCCACATGCACATACAGTACAGTGAACACATGCAGTTACGTTGTGAATAAGGTGTATATATCTGTTATGGTGTCATTTCCCCTACACCCAGGGCTTAAAGCCCAACCTCCAGGTTAAACCCTACTGATCAATTATGGGTAGTTTACATCATTGGTATATAATTTCATTATTTATTTTTTTCCATTTGACACCGGAAATGCCACTCTGAAAGAGTTAAAAAGGTCCACGCACGAATAACATGCACGCGCGAATCAAAAAAGCTTATCAAACGCCGACGTCACAACAGGTGCATATTAATGAGCCGAATCTAAAAGCTTATCAGACGCTAGCACGGCCGTGACGTCACTTCAGGAAACGTATGCCTTATGTCCGTCCGGGTCATAGTACTAGATCAATGGTGGCCCACTCGGTGCATCACAGTTAGCCTATAGCTCCGCCGTCCCTGCTACAGTCGGGACCACTACACTGACGTTAGCCTATAGCCCGCCGTCCCTGCGGGTGGTTCTCTCCTCTTTGTGTGCCCCCGTCCCCGCGGGTGTCCCGCGGAGGAGCTCGTGGACGCGACAACAGCGGCGGCCGCAGGGCGCCCGGAGCCCGCAGCGCTAGTTAGCTCATAGCTATCGTGTACCACTAGCCTTTACGGGCTCGAGCACCCTACAGCTGCCGCCGCCGTCGCGTCCATGGGCCCCCTGGCAGGGCACCCGTGGGGACGGGGTGTACAGAGAGGAGAGAACCATTTTGGGTCGGCCGTTCATGCCGGCCAGCGAGCCGGATGTCGGGATATGTTGTTAGCACAATAGCTACCAAGCTAAGCTATGTTAGCTACTAACGTTTATAAACACAATATGTGTACAACGACACAATGATTTACATTATTACAAATATGGTAACGTGGTTGTGGCTTTTACAAATAGTGGTTAGCTTTAGAGATGGATGGATGGCTATAATCACGGAGCAATAGTGTTAGGTGAAACAGATACATTTTCATTCGGCTAGTAGTAGCAAGCATATATCTATGGTAGCAAGGCTCTCTGCCTGCAGTGCCTGCCACTAGCTGTGTGTGACTCTCAGCGCCCCCTGGTGAGCCCCCTGGTGCCCTGCACCTGTTGTGACGATCATTTCGATTACACACGCACGTTATGAACCATTGATTAAAATATCCACGTGCGTGGTGATTGTGTTGGGCAGACAAAATGTTTGATAAAAACGCTAAAACTGATCTTAGGCGCTCTTTCGAAGTTGGTTAAGGTTAGAGTTTGTCTTAGAGCAGGGCGATAGAACGCCAGCCCTGATTCCAAACTCTAACCTTAACCAACTACGAAAGAGTCGCCTAAGCTTAACCAGTGATAAACTAGGCGTTAGGTCGTTTGCAGGCTGTTCGACGCGGAAATGGGCTAAGACACTGCTCGTCATGCGATTGGGCGCACATGGTCACATGACCAGAAACGTGCGTGGCCAATCAGAGCGCAAAACGGGAACGCGGAAGGACAACTTGCTTGTGGGAAGTATAGACGCGTCCCCCTCACATATTCGCCTTCATATTGCTATATATTTTTTTTGTATCCACTTTTTCTCCTCTTTTTCAATTCTGTCTTGAATGTTGCTCGCATATGCCCCCCACTGGCCGGTTGTAGGGAGGATAGAAGCCTTGCATCACATGTCCCCTCCAATACATGTGGAGGCAGCCTGTCACATCTTTTCACCTGCCACCGCGGACTCTCATTTGGCGAGGTTTAACGTGTGGGAGGCTCACACTACCCCCGCCATTTTACTGTCTCTGCTGTGCAGGCGTCCCCCAACCGACCTGTAGGAGTCGCTGTCCACAACGTCCAGATTACCACCCATCAACTTTCACCGCTAACTCCGCCAATTGAGTTAGTATGACGGCCGGCCCAAGCCGGAGGCAACGCCGACAGCCGGAGTCGAACCCGGTGTCTCTTGCGTTGGTGACGAGCGCAATATCCGCTGCGCCACCCAGCCGCCCGATCATATTGCTATATCTGACTGTGCTTATCTTCTTGTCTACCTAGTTAGTGCATCATAGCGGACTCAGAGCTCAAACTATAGACTATAAGGAGTTCTATCAAATGCTTGGTACCACTTGAAACAAGTTGAATTTTAATATGTGCTTTGATTAAATGTTAATCTAGCATGTCATTTAGCGTGTCAATGATTGTTAAACTTATTATTATACTTTTTTTTTATATCAACTTTGTCTACCAAATTAAGAATTGTTTATCTTGTCCTGTGTAGCCACATGTTTTGACCGTTCTCACAGCTAATTTTGTGTTCCTATACCTATACATTATGTGGGGCTTAGTCATTAATGGGTTAGCATTTGTTGGATCTAACATTTTCTTGCACTCTCTCTCTCTCTCTCTCTCTCTCTCTCTCTCTCTCTCTCTCTCTCTCTCCGTCTCTCTCTCCGTCTCTCTCTCTCTGTCTCTGTCTCTGTCTCTCTCTCCCTCTCTCTCTCATGCTCCTTTTGCTGCCGAAGGCTTTTGAAGATATTTACATTGAACAGAGAAAGGTTATAAAGGTGGTGTTGGAGTACGCAGACAAGATCTTCTCCTATATCTTCGTCCTGGAGATGTTCCTCAAGTGGATCGCGTACGGCTTCAAGAAGTACTTCACTAACTACTGGTGTTGGCTGGACTTCCTCATTGTGGACGTAAGTGAATCTTGTGTCGTCAATTTGAACTATCTCAAACCCTGCCCTGTTTTCTTGATCAAGAAGAGGCCAGGGTTTGAGATGAGTCAAATTGCATTCTTTAGGCTGTGATCACATTGGACACCTTTTCCTTGCGCTCAAACGCAGGGCGCGGCGGTGTACATAGAGAATCGAAAGTGCACGGGGTGCACAGGGCGCAACGAGTGATATCACTGATTATTACCGTTGCTACCTCAGCTAACGTTACTTACTTGACTACCTAGGATGGCTTAGAGTAGACAACAGAGTACAGCAACTTGCAATGGGCCTGGTCTACAAGATACACTATGCGACCAAGGTACCCATGTACATGTCAAAATACACTAAGGTCAGTGAATACCACGATCACAACACCAGAGGGAGCTCCACAAATCATGTTAAACCCAGATTCGGCTCAAACAAGGGACTAAACACGTTTCGCAACTATGCCACATCAATGTGGAACGCCCTACCCAAAGCTGTAAAGGAATGTGAATCACTACCCAAACACTCTCAAAGAACACCTACGGGAGACTGCAATTCGAAACTGGCCCCTACAAATGTCCTAACCCAGTTGTACAGTAAATGACCAAGTATGGCTTTGTCAGTATTCCAATGTACAGCCCCCACCCACCCACCCAACCCCACCCCACCCACCCAACCTCCCCCAATGTACAGTTTCTACGTCAAATGTATATACACTCTTTTTCTGGACACTTTTTGTATCACAAACAGTACTGTATTTGCAAATCTGATATGTCATAAATGTATAGATGTAGCAGTACTGTCTATCTGTATGTCATGTATGTCACATATGTTATGATGAATTGAAAATGGGGGACCCTGATGTAAACAAGACGAAAGTCTTTCTCTGGTCTGCATCCCCTTAACAATTGTATGTATTGAGCTGTACTGTAGTCTGTACCCATTCTGCAATCTGTTAATAAACTTTTCAATCAATCAATCAATCAATCAAACATCAATTACTACTCACAGCCCTCCAGGCGTTGCTGTTCATATCTCGGTCGTGGTAAGACCTGGTCGTACAAACAGGGTTTGTTGGAAACTGTCAAAATGAGTTTCTCCTCCATTATCGATTAGTTCATTTTGCTGTCGATTTCTCTTCAGATACCTCAGATTTGTAATCCCTCCCCTCGAGTGATTTGATTGGTCTGTTGAGAAGAAGGTGACATTGATGTCGGTGCACTCCGTGGCTAACGTTGAGGGCAGCGCCCCTGGAGCAGTTTAGGGGGTTTAATGCCTGGCTCAAGAGCACTTAGGGAGAGATGTAACCGTAGATTTAATACCAGCCGGCGGCTAAGTGGCGCAGTGGGCAAGGCGCTCGCCACTAACGCAGGAGATGCTGGTATCGAGCCCAGCTCTCTGCGTTGCTACCGGCTTGGCCGGTCGTCATACTAACACAATTGGCAAGTGTTAGAGGGTGGGAAAGCTGGTGGGTGGGGATTGGACGTTGTGGACAGCGACTCCTACAGGTCAGCTTGGTGACGCCGGTACGGCGGAAACAGGAAGTATCGGGGGCAGCGTGAGCCTCCCATGCGTTACTCCTCGTCACTGAGAGTTCTAGCTGTTGCGGTGAAAAGATGCGACAGGCTGCCTCCTCGTGTACCGGAGGGGACACGTGATGCAAGGCTTCTATCCTCACTACAGCCGACCAGTGGGAAGCATAGTCTAGCAACGTTCAAGACAGGGGAGGGAAGAATTGGAAATACGAAAATTGGGATGGGAGAAAAATAGAAAATGGGGAGAAAAAGTGGATAAAAAAAAAAGATTTAATACCAGCCATCATTCAGTCACCAGCTCACAGCTGGAATATACCCCCCTGATAATGCCGGGGATCTCCTGGGCCATTCTGCCTCCCCTAGACCATCCTGCCTCCCCTAGACCATCCTCCCTCCCCTAGACCATCCTGCCTCCCCTAAGCCATCCTGCCTCTTCTAGGCCATCCTGCCTCCCCTAAGCCATCCTGCCTCCCCTAGGCCATCCTGCCTCCCCTAGGCCATCCTGCCTCACCTAAGCCATCCTGCCTCCCCTAGGCCATCTTGCCTCCCCTAGTCCATCCTGCCTCCCCTAAGCCATCCTGCCTCCCCTAGTCCATACTGCCTCTTCTAGTCCATCCTGCCTCCCCTAGGCCATCCTGCCTCCCCTAAGCCATCCTGCCTCCCCTAGTCCATACTGCCTCTTCTAGGCCATCCTGCCTCCCCTAAGCCATCCTGCCTCCCCTAGGCCATCCTGCCTCCCCTAGGCCATCCTGCCTCACCTAAGCCATCCTGCCTCCCCTAGGCCATCCTGCCTCCCCTAGGCCATCCTGCCTCCACTACGCCATCCTGCCTCCCCTGGACCATCCTGTCTCCACTACGCCATCCTGCCTCCCCTAGGCCATCCTGCCTCCACTACGCCATCCTGCCTCCACTACGCCATCCTGCCTCCCCTAGGCCATCCTGCCTCCCCTGGACCATCCTGCCTGTACTAAGCCATCCTGCCTCCCCTAGGCCATCCTGCCTCCCCTAGACCATCCTGCCTCCCCTAGGCCATCCTGCCTCCCCTAAGCCATCCTGCCTCCCTCCCCTAGGCCATTCTGCCTCCCCTAGGCCATCCTGCCTCCCCTAGGCAGAGCATTCTGCCTCCCCTAGGCCATACTGCCTCCCCTAAGCCATCCTGCCTCATCTAGGCCATGCTGCCTCCCCTAGCCTATACTACCTCCCCTAGACCATTCTGCCTCCCCCAGGCCATTCTGCCTCCCCTAGGCCATCCTGCCTCCCCTGGGCCATTCTGCCTCCCCTAGACCATTCTGCCTCCCCTAGGCCATCCTACCTCCCCTAGACCATCCTGCCTCCCCTAGGCAGAGCATTCTGCCTCCCCTATGCCATTCTGCCTCCCCTCCTGCTCTATAAAACATTTTATACTCTTTTTTTCTATTTATTTTATACCCCTTGTATAAAGGTTTTCTGAACTGTTGGTCACATGTAAGTTCCTCTATTGCCATATTTGTGGCACGACAAATGCGTAGGGGGGATAAATGATACCGGATAAGTAATTCCAGTTCTTATAGTGACCGACTACATGTCAAGTGTCGCCCTAAAATGCTCCGGCCTGCTGATGAGCGTGCTGTTCTGACCCGATAACAAGAGGACTGCTGATGAGCGTGGTGTTCTGACCCGATAACAAGAGGACTGTTGATGAGCGTGGTGTTCTGACCTGATAACAAGAGGACTTTAGTGCCCAAGGGCTTTCGGTCCCAGAGTCGTCACTTAACTTCCTCTGATTTCACCCGCTGTTGCACAGATCTCCACAGACCGCTCTATTGTTAGGGTAAGTTGTAGTTAGCGGTCGGCCTCAGGTGAGTACGGCGACCTTCAGGGTCGGAGCGTCGCATTCCACGTTACAAATGTTTCTGTGTGTCTCCACTCGTACGTACGTGCTCTCCGTTGAGATATGAAAAGCCACCGTCTTGTTTTCAAACACAGGTTGATTAGTTATTATTAATCATCAGGAAGTGTTTTCTAGGTAAATCCTTTTTCTCAGTTGGATACAGGGCCTTGGCTTTTATATCATATACAAAGGCACGACCATATAAGTATTCGAAGGTTTATCTACAGAAGATCCGACAGTCGTTTTTGCTTAGTTTAACCTCTAAACAGATGGATAAAACAGATTGATGAACTGATAAAAAAAAACATTTATAAATTGTCCTCGAATAAAGAAATTCTTAGCTGACTAATAGTCATGGAGTTTTTTTCATACCGTTTCCCACAAACAGAAATACCTCTTTAAATCTCATGCTTAACAGATGTTCAGAAAATATCTTATTCAGCATGAAAAAAACACATCAAAACCAACCGATTGATCGACTAAGAGGGGGGCAGCACTAGTATATTTAGAAATAAACTGGTTAAGAGACTGATGAATAGACTTTCATACTATACTATAGATACCATAGATATGTACTGGTTGAATGAACCACTGTCTAACTGGCTAGCAGAAATTATTTGACAGTGCTGGTGATAATTGTAGAGATTGTTGACTATCTACCTCTCTGTCCTTTCTATGAAAAGAACTTACCGTAATTCCTCTAATAGTAACCCCGGCTTGTATTTGTTTCAACTGTAGCGGGTACCAGGCTTGTATTAGGAGGAGGCATGTATAAGAGAGAGGCCTATATTTCTAATTTTCAAACAGATCATAATGAATAAATCAACATTTTGTGTCAGTTTGAACCCAGTAAAATGTACTGGGTTCATTTATTGAAACCAAGTACTGTATGAAATAGTAAACAGTGCAATTACAGGTGGTCACATGGTCATTTCAACGTTTTCAAAGTGAAATCAAGTAACTTTACCTTAGCAGCTCCGGGTGCTGTGGGTAGCAACGTTGGCTCTCATAACGTTAGCCAGTTAGCAGCTCCGGGTGCTGTGGGTAGCAACGTTGGCTCTCATAACGTTAGCCAGTTAGCAGCTCCGGGTGCTGTGGGTAGCAACGTTAGCTCTCATAACGTTAGCCAGTTAGCAGCTCCGGGTGCTGTCGGTAGCAACGTTAGCTCTCATAGCGTTAGCCAGTTAGCAGCTCCGGGTGCTGTGGGTAGCAACGTTAGCTCTCATAGCGTTAGCCAGTTAGCAGCTCCGGGTGCTGTGGGTAGCAACGTTAGCTCTCATAACGTTAGCCAGTTAGCAGCTCCGGGTGCTGTGGGTGGCAACGTTGGCTCTCGTAGCGTTAGCCAGTTAGCAGCTCCGGGTGCTGTGGGTAGCAACGTGCTCTTTTTACCGTCAGCTGCTTTCAGCTCTGTTGTTGTTGTGTTACGTGCTGCGCGCGACCCGTGTTCCATACGGAAGTAAGGAGAGGTTCGCTCACACGTATAACCCGGTTTGTATTAGGAGGCCGGCTTATAATTGCTTAGCTCAACAGCGCACCCGGATATTAATAGAGACCCGGATTTTAATAGAATACAGGTTACTATTAGAGGAATTACGGTACTTAATTTCCCTCACTTTTCTTTTGCTTTCTGTATCTTTATTGAAGACGTATTTTGTTGCGCTATATCAGAACAGTTGATTTTTAGTATCTTCTTTAGATACATTGGACAAATCCATCTAAGTAGACTTTTATAAAGAAATACAGATCGTTGGGACCTAAATTCTTTTGATGAACTTCATTTGGATCATTTGGATGCAAATTGGAAAGCAAATTCGGCATGAAAGATTTGTTGAAATTCTTTATAAAATCTCACTCTATTTCATATATATAATATATATGTATATATTCCATATTCTATATAGCAACGTATGTACGCATTTACACTGCTGAACAGTGCTGACATTTACCGTGTTTTGTCATCAATCCATTGACATCATGCCATTTCCATTCACGGGGCCATTCAACAGCGGAATACCATTCTGTACAATAGAGTGGAATTTGATATATATATATTTTTTTATCAACAATCAAGCAAATTCTAAATTACACAAATTGACTAAATGTGTTCCTATCTGTGGAATGTCCCAAAGTACCCAATAAGATACACAAAGAACTCTTAAAATAGTGCCTCTTCAATCTCTTTCTTTTATTATTTCTTGCCTTATCTTTATTTATTTGTATTTATTTATTTGTGTCTGTTTGACGATACTTATTGTTAGTGATAGTAATGTGTATGAGGTGTGGATGGATTTTTGCACGAAGGGTATGACATATTTTGAAGTTACAGGAGGAATATCTTTTTATCTCCTCTTATTATTGCCGTTTTCTATCATACTTAGTAATGTTTCTAATTCTTCTCCGAGGGTGTTACAGTGAATGGGACTTGACCTTTGTATTCCAGTTTGTTTCAGGAGTCTCACACTCTTTATTGTCTTTCTGTCTCCCATGTAGGTGTCCTTGATAAGCCTGGTGGCAAACTCACTGGGGTATTCTGAGTTCGCCGCCATCAAGTCCCTCAGGACCCTCAGGGCTTTGAGGCCTCTCAGGGCCCTGTCCAGATTTGAGGGCATGCGGGTGAGACATGAATGAATGAATGAATGAATGACTTTTATTTATATAGCACCCTTCACAGCGCGAATGCACAGGGTGCTTTACACTACAGCTTAGTATATAAAAACAAAAACCGATAAAATCATCAGTCACTAATTAAAAAACAAAACTATAAGGAACAGTGAGGACAAGAAAGAGTGCCTTGAGAGTGAGGATGACCAAAGGCCTGTCTAAACAAATGTGTTTTAGTTGTTTTTTACCACTTTCGCAGCCACTGGGATCTGTCTAATCTCACTCTATAAGGCCAGCTTATCATAACAACCTTTCATTGTGCGGGAGGCTGTTTGTAGAGTTAAATCTATACTTTATATGATTGCTATCTGTCCATTGGCATTGTCAATTGACACTATAAACCGTCCCTTCAATATGCCTTAAATAAATAATTTTTTCATCAATACGTTCCGATTTTATAGCGTCGTGAATATGAACGTTATACCGCAATGTTCTGGGGTATTTCCTGGAAGGCGAGATACAGGGCGCTAAGCTAATAACGTTAAATCGAATGGCGTTTCGGCTATACACAAGCTAGAGCTAAAACTCAAAATGCATATTATCGGTATCATGGTCCACCATGAATGCATGAAAGGGGGGGGGGGGGGCGGGGGACGTCGTTTCTGATTATTGATTAACAATAACGGCATCAGCCTCATTAGCCTCATTCACTGATCGGCTGGTTGGCTATCAAAGCAAGGCCCGATCGGGCTGTAATTTACGTGAAAAAGCTCTTACCGTGGGCCGGTTGGATCCCAAAAAGGATTTCCCAGTTCGATCGTCATCTGGTAAAAGTCCACCCATGATGGGAAAAAAAAAAACACCGGTCTGTAACAGGGAACACTGCATTATTGAGACAGCGCCCCTACAAGGATCTGGCCGGTAATGCACTTTTACGAATCCCAAGAGTACGGTAAATCTGCAGTGCCGCTCGGTGACATTGAGTAGGATATTACAATGGAATAAAAGCCAAAACAACCTTACCACATATATACGTGGTTGGCCCTCAAGCGCTGGATCCGAAACACGTATATATATACGTGGTTGGCCACGAATGTGTTAAATGAGTTTTCAGAGGGGGCAGTTCGCAGGTCCAGGGGGAGAGCGTTCCAGAGCCTTGGTGCCGTCACCTCGAAGGCTCGATCACCCCTTGTTTTTAGCCTGGAGCCTTCCAAGGCTTCACACTGATGTCATTATTTGTTTAATAATAATAATAATAATAATAATAATAATAATAATAATAATAATAATAAATTGAATTTGTATTGCACTTTTTGTTCGCTAGAATCGCAAAGTGCTACAGGGTTAAAACATAGTTAATTTCTTTTAAATAAATATTAGTAAAAAAAAAAAAAAAATACAGAATAAAAATAAGATAAAAATAGAACATAGTATAATTAATAAAATAATATCACAAGAGAAAAAATAAAAAGCTAACAGTCAAAGGCCTTTTGAAACAGACAGGTTTTCAGGCCTGCTTTAAAAGAGTCCAGGCTCTGTGGTGCCCTCAGCTGGATGGGGAGGCTGTTCCACAGGCGTGGTGCAGCCGTGCAGAAGGCTCGGCCACCCATGGTGCAGAGCCGGGTTTATTTAAACGGATCCCTAAGTGGCAGCTAGTCTTCCTGGGGTCCAAAAGCATACATAGACAAGATAACATACACGGATAGAACATAAGAAAAGCATATATCACAAAGAAAATTAATAAAAAAAACATGTATCATAGAATAAAAAGAAATATAAAACAGGAGATGAAAAAACAAGAGATAAAATCCAGTTAGAACAAAATAAACCAATTTATCAGGGTGTTCATGTATTCAAGCTGTGCTGAAGACTAAAATGTTATTGTGTGTGTGAGTGTATATGTTTAAGATTTATTTTTAAACCGTTGCCTCCGGCTTGGGCCAGCCATCATACTAACTCAATTGGCAGAGTTAGGGGGTGGAAGTCGATGGGTGGTAATCTGGACGTTGTGGACAGCGACTCCTACAGGTCGGTTGGGGGACGCCTGCACAGCAGAGACAGGAAATGGCGGGGGTAGTGTGAGCCTCCCACACGTTACACCTCGCCAATGAGAGTCCGCGCTGGCAGGTGAAAAGATGTGACAGGCTGCCTCCTAGTGTACCGGAGGGGACACGTGATGCAAGGCTTCTATCCTCCCTACAACCGGCAAGTGGGGGGCATATGCGAGCAACGTTCAAGACAGGGGAGGGAAGAATTGGGACATTGGAATTGGGATGGGAGAGAAAATAGAAAAAGAGGAGAAAAAGTGGATCAAAAATTGTTTAGATTTATTTTAAAACTAGCCTTTCCTTTGATGTTCCGAACTAGGATACTATCGCCCTATAAAATACCGCCCTTTTCATAAAATTAGACTTAGGTAGAGGTAAAGCAATCAATCCACCTCTTGCCCCTTTGGTGGAATATGTGTGCGTTTGCACTGTACACAATGCAATTATAAAGGAAGTTAGGAGTTTGAGTTTGAGTAACTCTATGAAAATATGTAATTAAATTAGCAGATAATCTTACCTTAAGTCAAATTAAGTAAAATGTCTGTTTTCTACTCTGTGATGGTGACCTTTTTCTACGTGTGTGTCTGTGTGTCGCGCTGTGTGTCTGTGTGTCGCGCTGTGTGTGTGTGTATCGCTGTGTGTGTGTGTGTGTGTGTATCACTGTGTCTGTGTATGTGTGTGTGTGTCTCTGTGTGTGTGTGTGTGTTTGTGTGTGTGTGTGTGTGTGTGTGTGTGTGTGTGTGTGTGTGTGTGTGTGTGTGTGTGTGTGTGTGTGTGTGTGTGTGTGTGTGTGTGTGTGTGTGTGTGTGTGTGTGTGTGTGTGTGTGTGTGTGTGTGTGTGTGTGTGTGTGTGTGTGTGTGTGTGTGTGTGTGTGTGTGTGTGTGTGTGTGTGTGTGTGTAGGTGGTAGTGAACGCTCTGATCGGAGCCATCCCCTCCATCATGAACGTGCTGCTGGTGTGCCTCATCTTCTGGCTCATCTTCAGCATCATGGGGGTGAACCTGTTCGCCGGGAAGTTCGGGAAGTGTGTGAACCGGACGGGCTTCATCCACAACGCCTCCGTGGTCAACAACAAGTCGGAGTGCCAGGCCATGAACGACTCGCAGTTCTACTGGACGAGGGTGAAGGTCAACTTCGACAACGTGGGCCTCGGCTACCTCTCGCTCCTGCAAGTGGTGAGAGTTCCCGTGGATGAATGCGGCCGATCGAAGCCGTAAATAACTTACTCAGTCAATGGAGAATCCGGTTATTAATACAATTTATTAATAATGAAAGTATCAAATATAAATTACTCAGAGAATATGGCTGGAATGGCTCTCACCAAATAACTAGCTGTTGAAACCTGGAAGAAGAGGGAGATTTACATGGGGGGGGGGGGGGGGGTCCTCTTTAACCCTTTCACTACCACACTACAGAAGGTTAACCTTTCACTACCACAGTACAGAAGGTTAACCGTCTGTAGTGTGGTAGTGAAAGGGTTAACCATCTGTAGTGTGGTTGTGAAAGGGTTAACCTTCTGTAGTGTGGTTGTGAAAGGGTTAACCCTTTGTCGTGTGGCAGTGAAAGGGTTAACCGTCTGTAGTGTGGTAGTGAAAGGTTAACCTTCTGTAGTGTGGTTGTGAAAGGGTTAACCTTCTGTAGTGTGGCAGTGAAAGGGTTAACCTTCTGTATTGTCGCAGTGAAAGGGTTAACCTGCTGTATTGTTGCAGTGAAAGGGTTAACCTTCTGTATTGTCGCAGTGAAAGGGTTAACCTTCTGTATTGTCGCAGTGAAAGGGTTAACCTTCTGTAGTGTGGCTGTGAAAGGGTTAACCTTCTGTAGTGTGGCAGTGAAAGGGTTAACCTTCTGTATTGTCGCAGTGAAAGGGTTAACCTTCTGTATTGTCGCAGTGAAAGGGTTAACCTTCTGTATTGTCGCAGTGAAAGGGTTATACACAGGAGAGGGAGGAGTTCTGTTATCCTCCACATTCCCCTCGCTGTGTTTTTTTTTCTTTCTTTTTTTTACTTTGCGTATCTCCCAAATGTCAGCGTTCGTCAACCACTTAGCGGCGGCTGCTATTCTTGGTCAAAGCCTTTCCCATTATAAGACATCTTGTTCTCTTGAAGGATACCACTCAAATGATCTGGTGTGGTAACCAGGCAACAAGGTGCTTTGCGCTGTTCACTTAGTACCCACTCCTGACCTCACTCAATTCAAAAAGCTTTCTTATGCAACCAGAAATAGCCTTGACCCTAGATATTCATAACAGCCTGTAATTGTACGCCTCTGAGGCCACAACGACCGACTGTGGTGTGTCCCGCTCGGTTCTTTGTTCCCGTCGACTCGGGTGTCAATCAGATTGGACAGAACCAGGAATTAAGTGAAACGGGCTTGTTGTGCCCACGCTGGGACCTTTACGTGTGCATGTCAGCTGTCAGATAATAGGCATGGAGTCACAGTGTGTGTGATGTTACACCTGTGATTGGAGCACAAGGGCCGCATTGTACCATATCTGTCAGGGGTGCATGTCTGTCTCACACGGTTCTTATCCATTTTACAATTCGGCTCAGACTTGGTGGATAGATTGACGGCCAGCTAAGGACCATGCGTTCTTGAATATTTTTTTCAAATTGGTCAAAAAAAAAATGTGTGTATATTGTACCAAGTTGGTGGCCAACAAGATCTTTTATTTTTTTTGTACGTTTTTTTTGTTGTATTTCTTATGCTTTATTATGGAAAGGACAGTCAGAGAGAGGACATTGGGTGAAGAGATAGGGGAGGACATGCAGCAACACGTGTCCTGGGCCAGATTCGAACACAGGATGTTGTGATTGTGCAGTATGTGTCTTAACCTGCTTTGTTGTCGCAGTGAAAGGGTTAACCATTTGGTAGTGTGGTAGTGAAAGGGTTAATGTGGTGCTCCACCGGGGGAACCCAGGCCAACAGGACACCAGGGACATGAGCTGTGAGGTCTAGTAGAACTACAAAATATGAGTCTTCTCAGTCCTCTAAATAGTCATGAGAAATTGAATACTGTATACTGTATGAAGCACAATCTCAGGAGGGTCATACAGAACCAAGCATTTAGAATAGAATAGAATAGAAACACTTTAATCATCCCGAGGGAAATTTGGCACTACAAATCGCTCACAGTAAACATTTAGGTAGACAAACAAATCATGAATAAGAATAACAAAAGATTGCCTAAGAATAAAATAAGCCTAAGAATAATAATAACAACAACAACAACAACAACAACAACAACAACAACAACAACAACAACAACAACAACAATAACAATAACAATAACAATAACAATAATAATAATAATAATAATAATAATAATAATAATAATAATAATAATAATAAGATAAAATAAAGTACGGTCCGGGATTCACATTTCCTATGTAATGTATGTACATTCTAATATAAATATACAGTTGTTACGAGTCAAGGTAGGAGTTGAGTTCCAATAGTAGAAGGTAATAAGGAGACGGAGATGTGGTTGCTCTTCTCAAGAAAATGTGTTCTTTTATTATCAGAATCACTAGAGCAAGAAACTGTAACGATAACTAATAAGAAGCCAGGCTTCAACTGAGGGTATATAAGGAAAAGAGAATTAAATAATAACAGCAAAGACAAGAGGTTCCATTTCTTGTCCGTGGCCGACTGCTCGCAGTAGTTCTGTTGAAGATCCGACAACAGACAGAGAAAGATGGGATTACTATAAAGGCAAAACTCCCAGCAAACCACACGCAGTAATTAGTGACAATAAACCACAGGTGACAGTCAATCAGCGCTAATTACAGAGAACAGGGTGAAGTACTCCAGAATGGCAGTAGGGTTTCTACTCCTGGGAGAGGACAGAAACCCAGAACGTTACATACAGTAAGAATATACAGAGATCTACATTAAGTGTAATATTGACTATGTTGTTTTGAAAGTAAAAGTAGATGGTAACTGTCACTCTGTGCTCAGTGATGCAGTGAGGCACAGTGATGCATTGTAAAGTCTGATGGCTGTTGGAATGAAGGACTTCCTGTGCCGTTCAGTGCTACATTTTGGGAGTGTTAGTCTAGCACTGAACATGCTCCTCCTGTCCGCCAAGTCTGTGTATAGTGGGTGGGAGGGGTTGTCCCTGATGGCATGGAGCTTAGCAATTTCACTATAATGTACCTTATAATGTACCTTATATGTGACAAATGAAACAAAACTTGAAACTTGTGTACAGGTCAACGTGTGGTGTAGCATATCTCCGAGTACCATTCTAGATGAGCTTGTTTTTATTAGCTTAGAGACAGATGCTATAGTAGGCTGTTGTTTTAACGATCCAGTACACTGATGTTTTAATTCAGGCATAAACTGCTTATTGTGGAATGTCCATGTTGTGATTAAACTTTTTTTCAGCTTCAGATGTATCATTTGATTTGTGATATGTGTGTTTTAGGTCACCCTCTCTGGGCACGGCCAACTCTCTGTAGGCTGAGGGGGCGTGGCCTTCTGTTCACTAGTCACTGGTTACGTCATTGCTGTTTCCGGCCGTTCCACTATCTTGAAAACGCAATGTATTTCCCCATTGCCCATTTCTAAATCGTCTCATTTAAAACAAATAAAGCATGAACATTTGCATGGTGTACCTTTCTGTGCGTATTCATCCACAATCTATAGCTCAACATGAAAATATTCGCA
Organism: Notolepis coatsorum; assembly: GCF_963971535.1. NCBI lineage: Eukaryota > Metazoa > Chordata > Actinopteri > Aulopiformes > Paralepididae > Notolepis > Notolepis coatsorum. The sequence continues at coordinate 16,795,166 of NC_140168.1, read as the reverse complement.
ATTAATCGTAAAAAAAAATCCCAGAATTGTATTTCAACCAAAAATGCTTAAACAATAATGTTAGTGATAGAAGGGAACTAATTTTGTGCAAAAATGGAAAGCTTTACAATGTTCACGAGGCAGAATTGTTACAATAGCCGATAATCCATTTTCCCAATGATAAATCCCTATACGGGTGGACCGCACGGGCGGTCCAAAGTGACGTCAGACTACACCTCCCTATACACTGTAAACATTGAAGGTTCCTCAGGAGTTCCTCCAAGATCCCCTGGGTTCCCTCAAGAACCTACGGGTGCCTCAAAGCCCCAAATGGTGCCTGTAAGAACCTTTGGGAGCACCATGTCCTCTCAGCTAGATGTGACTGGCAGGCCAATCAGACATCATGGGATTGACTGAGATGGGCCAATCAGACATCATGGGATTGACTGATAATAATAATAATAATAATAATAATAATAATAATAATAATAATAATAATAATAATAATAATAATAATAATAATAATAATAATAATAATAATAATAATAATAATAATAATAATAATAATAATAATAATAATAATAATAATAATAATAATAATAATAATAATAATAATAATAATAATAATAATAATAATAATAACTCTCAAACAACACTCTAACTTACCATGTTTAGATAATGAAGTACTCAACCTCTACTGTATTTAACTATGAGTGAACACAACACTCTAACGTACCATCTTTAGATAATAAAGTACTCAACCTCTACTGTATTTAACTATGAGTGAACACAAAAGTTAGAGTGTTGTGTTCACTCATAGTTAAATACAGTAGAGGTTGAGTACTTCATTATCTAAAGATGGTAAGTTAGAGTGTTGTGTTCACTCATAGTTAAATACAGTAGAGGTTGAGTACTTCATTATCTAAACATGGTAAGTTAGAGTGTTGTGTTCACTCATAGTTAAATACAGTAGAGGTTGAGTACTTCATTATCTAAACATGGTAAGTTAGAGTGTTGTGTTCAGTCAGACAGTAGACAAGTAGAGGTTGAGTACTTTATTATCTAAACATGGTGAGTTAGAGTGTTGTGTTCATTCATAGTTAAAGACAGCCGAGGTTGAGTAGTTTCTTCTGATATCACTTTCAAACTCCAAGTGATTTAGATCCAAAACATTTTCTAACAATACATGTATATTCCATAGTAAAGTACAGTTGACAGCTGCGTTAACCTTACAATGTGTTGTGTTCACAACACTGTTTAGTCTGTGACGACGCGTCGCGATAATATACATGTATATTCCATAGTAAAGTACAGTTGACAGCTGCGTTAACGTTACAATGTGTTGTGTTCACAACACTGTTTAGTCTGTGACGACGCGTCGCGATAATATACATGTATATTCCATAGTAAAGTACAGTTGACAGCTGCGTTGTTTCTTCTGATATCACTTTCAAACTCCAAGTGATTCGTTGCAATGTACGCGGAAATGCTGCATTTGTGTTGCAATGTACATGCATTTGTCTGAGCGGGACGAAAGGAAAGGCGCATTACCGTACTGGCGTGCGGTGACGAATGCGGAAGCATTTTTGCACTCTTCCGCTGTCAATAAGCAACACGCCTCCTGGGGCTGCCGCGGGGCGTGGCCGCGGCGGGTCACGTGCCTGTCGGGGCCAATCAGGCCTACCCCGGAAGTAGGAACGGTTGCGGAACAGCTACAGGCGACCGGGGCTTGAACCGGTGATCTTCCGGAGTCCGGAGCTCTACTATGTAGCCACGCTGCCAGACAATGATGGGCCAATCAGACATAGTGGGATTGACTGATGGGCCAATCAGAGCAGCTAGATGGACCAGTAAGACGAACTTGTGTATATTATGCAATATTTCAGAGGAAGCAGATTCGATATGTGAAATGGTTTGATTCTGTTGATATCCAGGGGGATAGACATCATAGGTTCTAACATTTTGGGTAATTCTACATCAACATACCTTCTGTTAAAAATGCAACAAGATTGAAAAACAAGCTTCATGAAGTCGATGATAATGATGATGAATATTATTATTATGTATTTATTGCAAATCTATTAATTATGTGTAATGTTATTGTGTCACAGGCTACCTTCAAAGGATGGATGGAAATAATGCATGCGGCTGTTGATTCCAGAGGAGTAAGTGTGTTTTCTCAGTTCTTTTCTAACATAAAGGTATTAGGGCAATGTAATAAGAGAATGACATCGTAACATGGTCTGCTTGCTTTCAGGTGGAGGAACAGCCCATCAGAGAAATCAACCTCTATATGTACCTGTACTTTGTCATCTTCATCATATTTGGCTCCTTCTTCACCCTCAACCTCTTCATCGGTGTCATTATTGACAATTTCAACCAGCAGAAAAGAAAGATGAGTATACATGGTTACACCTCACTTACTGTACATAATGTCACATGGTTACACCTCACTTACTGTACATAATGTCACATGGTTACACCTCACTTACTGTACATAATGTCACATGGTTACACGTCACTTCCTGTACATAATGTCACATGGTTACACGTCACTTCCTGTACATAATGTCACATGGTTACATGTCATTTCCTGTACATAATGTCACATGGTTACACCTCACTTCCTGTACATAATGTCACATGGTTACACGTCACTTACTGTACATAATGTCACATGGTTACACCTCACTTACCGTACATAATGTCACATGGTTACACGTCACTTCCTGTACATAATGTCACACATTCATTTCAGCATTTTCAGATAGAATTTATTTAACAGGCTTGTTTTTCTGTAAAGCAAAATAATAATAAATAATAATGTTAGATGCTTTTGATTGTACTTAGGTGGACAGGATATCTTCATGACTGAAGAACAGAAGAAGTACTATAACGCTATGAAGAAGTTAGGCTCTAAGAAGCCCCAAAAGCCTATACCAAGGCCTGCGGTAAATATACATATACTGTATATCTTCTTATACCAACGCTTGTGGTAAATATACATATATATCTTCTTATACCAAGGCCTGCGGTAAATACACATATATATCTTCTTATACCAAGGCCTGCGGTAAATATACATATACTGTATATCTTCTTATACCAACGCTTGTGGTAAATACACATATATATCTTCTTATACCAAGGCCTGCGGTAAATATACATATACTGTATATCTTCTTATACCAACGCTTGTGGTAAATATACATACAGGTGCAGCTCAATACATTAGAATATCGTGGAAAAGTCAACATATTTCGCTGTATTGATGCAGTCATTTGTGCAAAAGGAGCCACAACCAAGTACTGAGTGAACATATGAACATTTCTATATACAAAAGAAAAATACATTTATTTTAAAAATTGTATTGGTGATACAGAATTTTGGGCTTTCATGAGCTGTAAGACATAATCATCGAAATTAAAACAAATAAAGGCTTGAAATAATTCACTTTGTGTGTAATGAATCTATAATCTATGAGAGTTTCGCTTTTTTAATTGAATTACTGAAATAAAATAACTTTTCCACGATATTCTAATTTATCAAGCTGTACCTGTATACTGTATATCTTCTTATACCAACGCTTGTGGTAAATATACATATATATCTTCTTATACCAAGGCCTGTGGTAAATATACATATACAGTATTAAATTAAATATAATTAAAACCTCATTTGGGTGTAAGAGCTCACGCAAACTTTTTATGGCCTCATAAAATCTGAGTCCCATTCATTGTTTATGGAGCAGCCCCAGATTTTACTTCCCAATTGCATGACCGATTGGAAGTTCTCCCCATAGAAATCTTGAAAGAGTCACCGGCCTTTGTCAAGACTCTTTGAGCTTTCTGTTGATCCCTTCGAAAACACAATGAAAGCTTTGTATATATGTAATGCATACAAAGCTCGTCAATAGGGTTCATATGTGAATTATTTAAATGGGTGGCGAACCCCTTTTAATAGCGATTATACAACCAATTACTGATTCGCTGTTTGTGTTTCTCCATCCTAGAATGTTGTCCAAGCCTTCTGTTTTGATCTGGTGTCCAAGCAAGCCTTCGACATCATGATATTGATGCTGATCATCGTCAACATGGTGACCATGATGGTGGAGACAGACGGGCAGTCAGCGCGCATGGAGTCCATCCTCAACAAGGTCAACCTGGGCTTCATCATCATCTTCACGGCCGAATGCCTCATGAAGATCTTTGCCCTCCGCTGCTACTTCTTCACCATTGGGTGGAACATCTTTGACTTTGTGGTGATCATTCTCTCCATCGTGGGTAGGTTGACACGGTGTATGTAGCACGGTTTTGTAGCTGACGCAACAAGTTACAAAATGTATTGTGGTTTGTGCAGAGGTATGGGTTGTGTGTGTGGTGGTTTCAGTTTTACTCAAAGCTGACTCTGTGGTAGCTCTAATGCAGAGCGTTGTATGCATTACATATATACAAAGCTCTATAATGAACTGCCGCAGATTCTTAGGGTTAAGTCAAAACCCGTCCTAACTAATTATTGCAAGGTCGCATTGTGTTTTCGAAGGGATCAACAGAAAGCTCAAAGAGTCTCGACAAAGGCTGGTGGGGTGAAAACACAAGCTGCTGCTGAAATACAGTATACACTACAAAATCTCCTTTCAAATCCTCCAGTCGACGAATGGTCATTTCTGCCACCACTGGCCGCCAATAAGATCAGCACCTTGACCCGACAGGTTACCAGTGATAGTAATGTGTTTTATTGGTGACCAGTGGTGGCAGCAATGAGCATTACTGATTTGAAAGGAGACTTCTGAGAGAAAAGGGTAATTTTATACTGTATTTCAGCAGCAGTGTTTTCACCCCACCGGCCTTTGTCGAGACACTTTGAGCTTTCTGTTGATCCCTACGAAGACACAATGTGAACTTGCAATAATTACTTAGGACGAGTTTTGACTTAACTCTCAGAATCCACGGTGGTTCGTTATAGAGCTTTGTATATATGTAATGCATACAAAGCTCGTCAACAGAGGTAACTCTATGGCAACCAGTCTTGTTTCTGATTTTGGTGATCTCTCATTTCAGGGATCGTTCTCGCCGACATCATCGAGAAATACTTTGTATCACCAACCCTGTTCCGAGTCATCAGACTAGCTAGGATAGGACGTGTACTCCGACTTATACGCGCAGCCAAAGGAATAAGGACTTTACTGTTTGCCTTAATGATGTCCATGCCGGCATTGTTCAACATTGGCCTCCTGCTTTTTCTAGTCATGTTCATCTACGCGATCTTCGGTATGGCGAACTTTGCCTACGTGAAGAAACAAGACGGGCTCGACGACATGTTTAACTTCGAGACCTTCGGAAACAGCATGATCTGCCTGTTCCAGATCAGCACCTCGGCAGGGTGGGACAACCTGCTGAGTCCCATCATGGCCACCTCCCCGGCCGAGTGCGACCGCAACTTCGTCAACACCGGCACCAACACCAAGGGGAACTGCGGCAGCCCCTCGGTGGGCATCGCTTTCTTCGTCAGCTACATAATCATCTCCTTCCTCATCGTGGTGAACATGTATATCGCTATAATCCTGGAGAACTTCAGCGTGGCCACGGAGGAGAGCACGGAGCCGCTGAGCGAGGACGACTTCGAGATGTTCTACGAGGTGTGGGAGAAGTTCGATTCCGAGGCCACCCAATTCATAGAGTTCTCCAAGCTATCCCGGTTCGCCGACAACCTCTCGGAGCCGCTGCGCATCGCCAAGCCCAACACGATGAAGCTGATCTCCATGGACCTGCCCATGGTCACCGGGGACAAGATCCACTGCCTGGACATCCTGTTTGCCTTCACCAAGCGCGTCCTGGGCGAGTCGGGCGAGATGGACGCGCTCAAGCACCAGATGGAGGAGAAGTTCATGGTGGCCAACCCCTCCAAGATCTCCCACGAGCCCATCACTTCCACCATGCGCCACAAGCAGGAGGAGGTGTCCGCCATTTTGATTCAGCGGTGTTACAGGAGGCACCTGGTGCGCCGTCAGTTGAAGCAGGCGTCCTACCTCTACAGAAAATCAATAAACCAAGGCACCTTTGTGGTGGACGTGGAGAACGCCCCGGAAAGGGAAGGCCTCTTAGCCGCCATGATACAGCACTATGGACTGGTCGGGGTGGAAGTCACAGAGGCCACGCTGACCTCTTCGCCGCCATCTTATGACAGTGTGACCAGGGCAGACAGTGACCTCTCTCTGCAGGACACATCTGCATCCAGAGACTCCAGGGCAGACAGTGACCTCTCTCTGCAGGACAGATCTGCATCCAGAGACTCCAGGGTAGATATTGACCTCTCTCTGCAGGACAGATCTGCATCCAGAGACTCCAGGGTAGATATTGACCTCTCTCTGCAGGACAGATCTGCATTCAGAGACTCCAGGGCAGACAGTGACCTCTCTCTGCAGGACAGATCTGCATCCAGAGACTCCAGGGCAGACAGTGACCTCTCTCTGCAGGACAGATCTGCATCCAGAGACTCCAGGGTAGATATTGACCTCTCTCTGCAGGACAGATCTGCATCCAGAGACTCCAAACTCAGGGAGCCTGGCCCCACAAGTGAAGGATACGAGGAGACGTTTCTCTGAGATACTGTTTTCACCGAGTGTTTGTGTTGCGGGTGGGTCTTTTCTGTTTGTTTGTTTTGTTTACAGCATAAAATATAACCCAAAATAACTTGTGGTCAAAGAGGTTGTTTTTTTATAGGGTGATGCAGAGAGAATATGCAAATGTTTTTTTTTTTTTTTTTTAGGTAACTCAGAGCCTCAATGATGTTAGACACTCAGACTGGACCTCTATTGGCCCATCTCAAGCCCCGCCCTCAATTATTGTGTGATTTGACAGCTGTGATTTGAGGATCAAGAAAAGAGGGCGGGGTTTGAGATAGGTCAATTGGAGAAAATGTGCTAACATGAGCCTTCTTCAGCCCATAGACGCTTTTACTGTTCGTAAACAATGATGATGTTTTGGGAACGCGCATACAATTTGGTTTCAGAAGACTCGGTTTCAGAAGACTCCTGTCCATTCAGAATGTCCCTGGATGTTTGGTTCCGGAAGAAGAGTTTTGCCTATAAGATGTTGGTGAAAAAAGGGTCTATTGCCCACTTCAAAATCAGCATAATACATTTACCAGCCCATGTGAATCATGACAGGATAAATTATTGTGTGCATTTTTTTTATGTTTACCTACATATTAAGCGAATGAAAAACATTTATTCACATTATTTGTTTAATATTTCCTCATTTCTCAAACGTTTTACAATTAAGTTTGACATAGAAATTAAGTAAGAAAGTACAAAACTCTAATGGCATTTCAAACTCTTTTTAATTAGTTTTATATTTGCATTGTTAATGGTATTTCAGGAGCTATAAATGACTATCAGATGATGTCTAAAGTTTAGTTTTAATAGTTATTTTTTTTCCATAAAAATGAATCCCTTTTATGGTTTTTAATTGAATGTAGGTATAATAAATTCTCTTTTAGAACAGAAATGTGGCAGCTAGCTAAAATGACATTAATCAAGTATTCGTATTTAATGAGAAGAAAGCATGAGGGGAAAACTCTGTTATTTTGTAATCCATTATTTGCACAAGTACTTTTTTTGTTTTAAAAATAAGTGTTTTCCTCACAGGAAAAACAAGTACAACATTAAGATAGATTTTTGTCAAAGATTGCAACAATTTAAACTAAGTATGATTTGTGTGTCAAACACAATGAAGGGCTGTGTATACTGATAATCCCAGCGTTATGTGCCTGATTTGGTTGTTATCTGCGCACTTATTATCTCTGGATCCCCTTTGACCGTTTCATTTGATTTGATGGATGTGAATTGGAGTAGCATGAATGAAGCAAACGTCTTTTGTAATTAGAGTTTTGGGGCCGTACCTGTATAATATGCAAAACACATTTTTGTAATGTATTTCTATCGAAAGATATCTTCAATGACACTCGTGACAATCATAAGGAATATACCCAGAGTTATCAAAGGATGTGTATACCATTCATTCTTTTTATATAAACGATTATACGATCGATTTTCATTGAGAACCTGTTTGTCTGTATTACATTTAGGTTGGTCATTTCATGGATCGCTATATCAAATGGTAATAAAGGCTTTTCTTTTTCCATAAATATGGTTTTCTCCAAATGACATTACGATTGCAGAGGAGTGACACCTCCTGGCTTATATAAATACTTACAATCCTTTGATTGATTGATTGATTGAAAATTGTATTAACAGATTGCAGAATGGGTACAATACAGTACGGCTCAATACACACAATTGTTAAGGGGATGCAGACCAGAGAAAGACTTTCGTCTTGTTTACATCAGGGTCCCCCATTTTCAATTCATAATGACATTTATGACATACACAACATACAGATATACAGATATATATCGTGACATTTGACATACATGACACAGATATACAGTACTGTTACATTTATGACATACAAGATATACAAATATACAGTACTGTTTAACAGAGATCCTAACAGAAACTATATACACTGTAGGGGTTGGGGAGGGGGGGGTGGACATTTACGGGGGCCAGTTTCGAATTGCAGCCTCCCGTAGGTGCTCTTTGAGGGCGGTTTTTGAGGGCTGTCCAAATCCAATTTACATTAACATTCATGAGTCGCCCATATTGTTGTTTTGAACCTTTTTTAAATGCTGTAGTGATATATAATAAGGCGATATTCATCAACTGTGTGAAGTGTCTCCATGGTTACACGGGAAAAAACAGTTATCTGATGTGACCTCATTACTACGCAGGGCATTGTTAAATCCCTGGCTGAGGCCATGTCTATGGAATAGCAGGACAGCTGTGCACAAACCTCTGCATGGCTTCCGTGACTGTCCTTGCTCATTTATTCCCCTTTAAAGCTCTAATTTGTGTATAAAGCCTCTAGCTGCTTTTGATATTAGGCTACTTATATGTTTCTTTTTTTTTATCTACTTTTTCTCCCCATTTTCTATTTTTCTCCCATCCCAATTTCGTATTATCCAATTCTACCCTCCCCTGTCTCGAACGTTGTTAGACCATGCCTCCCACTGGTCGGCTGCAATGTGGACGAAGCCTTGCATCACGTGTCCCCTCCGGTACACGAGGAGGCAGCCGTCGCATCTTTTCACTTGCACAGCGCGATCTCTCAGCGGCGAGGAGTAACGTGTGGGAGGCTCACGCTGCCCCCGTTGCTTCCTGATTCTGCTGTACAGGCGCACCAACCGACCTGTAGGAGTCGCTGTCCACAACATCCGATCCCCACCCACCGGCTTTCCCACCCCCTAATACTGCCAATTGTATTAGTATGAACGACCAGCCAAGCCGGAAGCAACGCCGAGAGCTGTGCTCGAACCCAGCATATCCTGCGTTAGTGGCGAGCGCCTTGCCCACTGCGCCACTTAGCCGCCTACTTATATGTTTCTATATGAGTGTGTACATGTGTAGTGTAGCCTATGCAGATAATGAAACGCCAGACAGGGAGAACCATATAAGCAGCGTTGGGGAGTAGCTTCAATACATGTAATTAAACTTGTTTCATTTACATTTTGCAGTAGCTTGCTGGTAGTTCAGACAAGTTCAAATAAGTTACAATTTGCTAGTTTTTTTTTTATAAATCTTTTTGAGGTATAGCTAACTACAAAATATGCCTTTGTCTATCAAATAAGAACTTTGAGAGACTGCTCATGTGTCATAATATATGAATATATAAATAAGAGATTGTGTTCTTACAATGAAGCTGACCATTGTTCTGATCAAGTTGTTAAATGGTCTAAAAAAAAGAAAGAAAAAAAAGAAGGTGAAAGTTCAAGATAAACCATGTTGACTGTTTAAACTGTTTATGATTCATGTAAACTGATTATGCAAGGCACATACAACAAAAATGAACACTCCTTGCACTTTTTTCTGTGAAGTAACCAGATTAGATATAGGGTTATTTAGTGTTAGTATAGTTAGTGCACTATAGCTTTTGGAATAAACTCAGTTGAGTGGTATATTATGCAGTCATGTGACTTCCTTTTGTATATCATTTTGTATAGTTTTGGTGGATATGATCATTTTTTAAAGTAGTTTGAACTACTTTTTCTAAGTAACTTTAGTTAACCAAACTATATTTCTCCTGAGGGTAGTGTTAACTGGCTCAAGCTTGCAACAAGAATGGGGAGACAGGCACAATTTAAGAAATAACCAAGAATTTATTATAATTAAACTAAAGGAGCAGCCAATATATATGAATATCAGCAGTGTGTGGATGAGTGTATATGTGCAGCATGAATGTTGTAGGTGTAAAAGCAAAGAAAGCAACCAAAACCAAAGGAACCGAAGACAGCAACCAAAGAACCAAACAAATCAAACCAAAGGACCCAATATGTGGGGAGTTAATTCGCCAGAGATCAGAGGCAGCCTCTCTCTAATATCATGACTGGACACACACCGGCCCAGGTAACCTGACGAGCCTTCCCCAGCTGCAGCTCTGCCAGCCAGAGCAGGGGAAGCCAACACAATGTGGGGGAGGGTCGTCAGTGTGAAGTAATTGCACTATGCTAACTTATGCTTTCAAAGAAGCTTCCCCAACACATGCATATCTGAATCATATTTGCATTATTTTCACAGTGGAGTATGATTCTTACCTGTTCTACAGGCTTGGTGGCGGGTTATACCACAAATCTATAATTTCACACTTACATTAGGGCTGAATTCAAGTTAATAATTGAACAACGCTCCCACATTTTCAGTCTGCAGGGGAGAAAATCAACCAATGGTGCCAATTTGGATTTAGTCCCAAAGAGATTTCCTCTCTCTCTCTCTCTCTCTCTCTCTCTCTCTCTCTCTCTGGTCGTCGGAGTGGTCAAATCCAACTCTGACCAGCTGGGATACAGGGATTATCTGTGTAAAAAAAAACAAAAAAAACATTTAAAGAATCACTTGCTTTAATTACACAGACACACATCGTCTCACTCTTTCACACATACAGTATGTTACATATATCTACATGCAGGCACACATGCAAAAGACATACAACCTCACCCCCCTTCTCTCAGTCTATCTCTCTCTCTCTCTCTCTCTCTCTCTCTCTCATACACATATGCAAGAGATACAGGCAGGAATACACGCATCTGCACACGCACTCTCGCCCGCTACTTTTTCCATCGACCCTCATAACAGAGGGATGCTTTGCTTTGAATTTTATTTGGGATTGTTAAAAAGAAAATGGACTTGAATGAATGTGACTTTGTAAATTGATCCGATTTCTAAGCATTTGGACATGTGGCAGAGATGAATGCTTCACCAGAGAGAGAGAAAACATTTATATTAAAAAAGAAAAAAACAGATTAAAAAGGCACTATTTCTAATTACAGAAATGCACCGGCGCAATGGGAAAACGCTGCAATGTCAATGCAATGTAAATCGTTTCACTCAAAAGTATGAATAGATTGATTACACGCTAACATCTGATACAAAAGACATTTGATGTATTGCATGTCCTTGCACCCCACATTCAAATGATATTAAACAAAGTCCACCGATGTTATACTCACATGACCACCGGGCTCACAGAGGTCACATTAGATTAGACTCCACCCCCCCCCCCCCCCACCCCCCAACATGATAGTCCCACACACTGTAGGCTTAACCCTTTTACATACTACACTACGACAATACAGAAGGTTAACCCTTTCACTGCCATGCGGCGACTGGTTCACCCTTTCACTACCACACTACATAAGGTTAACCCTTTCACTACCACACTACAGACAGTTAACCCTTTTTTACTACCACACTACAGACGGTTAACCATCTGTAGTGTGGTAGTGAAAGGGTTAAACCTGCCATGCAAACCCTCTCAGAAGCAATGAAATGGATGGCCGGAGCAACGTTACACGGTGTGAACTGTCACAGAGGTGCAGCTAGTAACCTGAGATGGATATATTTAAAGTTTCTCTTTATATAATTTATATATATATATATATAATTTATATATATATTATATATATACCACCCCAGCTGTCTTGTGCTGCGCTGGAACCTCATGAGGGACTTTTTGTTTGCTCATGGTTGCCATGGTAGCGTCGCCCCGATGAGTTCCTCTATCGGTCGAATGAAAACGTCCCCCATCCTAAGGGAGGAGGGGTCTGCTGATTAGAATAGTATCATTGGGTCAGACAGTGGATGACACTGACAGAAAGGTCAATCCCTTGTGTAGCCCACATATGGAAATGTAGCTTTACTGGATTAATCAGCAAGGCCATGTTACACTGAAGCCTCTTGGCCAATGAGAAAATTGTAAGTGTGGAGTTGCTGGGTAAAGCCACCAAGTCACTCTGAAACAATTAAAGGGGCACTTCCCAGACAAAAGACAATGCTGATTTATTTTGGACATAATCTCACACACATTCAAAAGGTCTTGTGCACACGTTCATTTCGTTTGACAGTTATTGAGAGTAAATGAGTTTGAATATGGCCAATGTCATCGGGACATTGAATCCTTATGTTAGGTTAATTACAACTCAATTATATGATTATAAGGTAGCAGTCCCTATAAGACAAGGTATTGCTATTTTTTCATCTCCATCATTCCATGGTACTGTAGTTAATACAACACAAGGATTCAGTGTCCCCAAAGACATCACAGATGGCTATATTACTAATTTAGTCTCAATGAGTCTCAAAGAGTTTTTATATGTGTGTGAGATGATGTGCAAAATAAGTCAGCATTGTTGTTATTTGGTGAACTGCCCCTTTAAGCCCATTCCTGTTAAATTTACCCTTTTTATAAAACGCTCCCTTTGTATGTTTGTAAAGCTGGAGTCACGCAAAATAACTCAGCCTCTGGTCTTATCTGATCTATATCTTTTTGTTATTAATCCATCCATCATAAGAGGTTTATATAAAGTGATGAAATTATGACAGGGACGGGGTTATTCAAATGATCTCGCCTTACTCCATTTTAAGATTAGCACCGATTCAATAACGTTTATTTACTGGGATTTACAACTAGATTATGTTCACAGCTAATTCAGAAAACAAGCATTGACCTATCAATCATATTGATAACAGCTGTGGAGGTGATGACCTATAATGTTGGCACAGGGATAACAAGAATACATGAAAATAGAAATATTATGGTTTAGAATTATTTGAATAGAAATACAGTTCTGGAGAGATCTAATAGTTCCTTGAATGCTTTCCCTATTTTGTGATGGATACTGTGTTTTCTCTATTAGAAGGCCTACGCTGCCCCCACATGGGCATTGTGCGTTTACAAATGAGTCATGTAAATGCCATGACATGGATGAGTGGTAATAAGGTCACACATTGTACATCAGCAAACAGGGAGTGCACTGACATGGAAAGAGAAATGTGTGAAGAAGTCTATACCCAGAATTTTTACTCAGGAAAGGATACAGTATGGGATGAAATGAGGTGAATGGTATGAATCTGAAGTGGAGAACATGTAGCTACAGTGGAAGATACAATACACTATTAACATTCCTATTGCTTCAGATCAATATAATTTTGTGGTGCTACAAAATAAAAATATATATGTGGTATATTTTCATCTACACAAAGTGCTCTATTGAATCCAAATGTAAAGAAATGTATAGAATGTTAAATAAGCTTACTGTATATGGAATTATATTCAATTCAAATAAATGAAGAATCTAGCATGCAAAGGTAAGTAACCTACACCTTGTCTCATTAAACGTTAAAATGGGCCACTAACATATATTTGTTCAATATTTTGTTGCTACTCAGATTTCATATTTACAGTGGGCTATATGTTTTCAGAGTTAGTCCATCCGACACCTAAAATCCCAATTAAATATATTGAAATACCCTCATATCAACGTTGTTAGCAAAAAGAAAAAAGGAAATCGAAATAGAACAAATTATAAAACCAAAACAATAACATTAAAAAAAAAAAAAAAAATTTATTTCCTGTTGCAATGTTTGCAAATGCAATAACTTGGGCCCAAACTGTTCCCTAGCAACATAATTCCAGTGAAACCATCTAAGTTATAGAGAAAATAACAAGTTATTTAATGATCCAATTATGGTAGTTTGATGGTAATTTCAATTTCACCATGGTACTTACTGTCCATTATATAAATACTGTATGATGTATCACCATAGTACCGTATTTATTATGGTCAAAGAAGAAGAAGAAATAGAAAAAGAAGGAGAAGAAGACCACACCACTACCACCACAACAACAACAACAGGACTTTTATTTTGATAGTTGATAGTTTGACCCAGGATGTATTAACGTGACGTCACCCAGTGATGTGTTTGGAGTTTTGCCATAATGTATTGACAATATGCCAAATATTGAAGTAACAAGGTGACAGTTGGATACTTCATTTACGGAAACATTTCGAGTTACATTTTCAAGCATAATAGTTCCTCGTTGGAACAAAATGGGTATGTATTTTGCCGGATTGTGTCCTACCTAATAATGTTTGATGATGTTAGCTTGTAGCTAGCTCATTTCCTCATCCCTAGTGGTTTGTTATTTCCTCAGTGTATTCTCGTGGAAAGTGAAGTAACGTTAGCCACATAGGTTGTGCTATTTCGGTGGTATTGACTGTTTGCATTTCATACGCAAATCGAACCAGTTTATTATTTATTTAACCTTTATTTCACCAGGTAAGAAGAAGCTTGAGCTCAAATAGCTATTTTTCGAGCAACACCTGACATAAAACAACAACAAACTTAAAATCAAGAACAACCATACATACAGGACAGTAAATTAACATAGACAAACGACAAAAAGAGGGGGGATTGAGAGTTTGTGAATCAATCTCAATATATCTATTATCTATAACAGGCCACCTGTTCTAGCTATTTGTATGTCTTCTTGTATGTCATAAATGTCTTGATGAATTGAAAATGGAGGACCCTTATGTAAACAAGACTAAAGTATTTTTCTGGTCATCCTCTTTTAGCAGTTGTTTGTATTGAGCTGTACTGTATTGTACCTGTAAGGGCAACCTAACAAGAAAAGATGCCAGTGAGGGAATACTGGGTGAAGCTCTTTCCAACGCGTGATGCTTGTTGATAATAAAATGATGTCTTCTCCTTGAGTACTTTTGAGAGTTTTTATTCTTACTTGCAGTGTGGACAAATATAAGCATACTGTAAACTCTGTGTTTAAACTGGACTTTAAACACAGGATAATTGCTACAAAATAAACCCAAAAAGTAACTCAATATAACTGAAAACAAAACAAACGAGCACGGTAAAAAGACAGTGTGGCTTCCCTGTGATAATTATCCAATTCCCTCCCGCTGCACACCTGTGAACACATACATATAGACTGCACCTGAGCACATCTGAGCCCCGCCTCCTGTGCCCACTGCCAGCTAATTGGTCAACACTTTCATGGTGACACGGTGCCTTCATACAATAACGTAACGGCAGAAAATCATTAAATTGGCTACAACAGTACCCATTCTGCAATCTGTTAATAAAGTTGTCAATCAATCAATCACCATGGATAGATTGTTAGCAAGGTCCCAACAAGAACAAGTGACTTTCTGAAGTTTCAGCAAAATATAGCAGCCAGTTGGCAGCATCTATAGTTAATTTAACTGAAAGAGCACTAGTACTATATGATCTAATAATTCGTTTAGTCTCATCCTGAATAATGAGGTCATCTCTCTCTCTCCCCTTTCAGAATGTCCCATTCCTCTGTCATCCCTGGGCCTTCTGGTTCCCCCACTGCGGCTGATGTCAGCGGTGATGTGGGAAGTGGTTCATCTAAGGAATATAAAGCATTATGGGAAAGTGGAGGAGTTTGTGTCCTTGGTAACTGATGCCATCCCCGAGCTGCTGACCAATAGGCAGATGAGACTGCTAACTCTTGGGCTGAGAGCAAAGGTACAAGATTGCTGGTTATTCCAGGCTGCAAATGTTCACCCGGCTAATTGGCAGGAGAGCGTGCAACTGGCTTACATGAAACAGTTGGACTTCACTTATATTACTGGAGGCTTTGTCCACAGCGATACGATACCTCTTGGTTACCTAGATTGATTCTACAGCTCAACCTTTAGGGTGATGGACTAAGAAAAAGGATAGAAGAAACCAATAACCACTGTTATATTTATGTTCTAGATTACTTTACAGCTATTTACATTCTGTTCTAGATGACCTTACAGCTATTATGTTCTGTTCTAGATTACTTTACAGCTATTATGTTCTGTTCTAGATTACCTTACAGCTATTACAATCTGTTCTAGATTACTTTACAGCTATTAGGTTCTGTTCTAGATTACCTTACAGCTATTACGTTCTGTTCTAGATTACTTTACAGCTATTACAATCTGTTCTAGATTACATTACAGCTATTACAATATGTTCTAGATTACTTTACAGCTATTAGGTTCTGTTCTAGATTACTTTACAGCTATTCTGTTCTGTTCTAGATTATTTTTCCGCTATTACGTTCTGTTCTAGATTACTTTACAGCTATTACGTTCTGTTCTAGATTACTTTACAGCTATTACGTTCTGTTCTAGATTACCTTACAGCTATTACAATCTGTTCTAGATTACCTGGTTTACAGCTATTACGTTCTGTTCTAGATTACCTTACAGCTATTACGTTCTGTTCTAGATTACCTTACAGCTATTACGTTCTGTTCTAGATTACCTGGTTTACAGCTATTACGTTCTGTTCTAGATTACCTTACAGCTATTACGTTCTGAACACCCGGAGGATCTGAAAACTGTTAAGACACATCTAGACAGACTCCAGCCGTCCTGTTCAACACAGGTACGTGACACTTCCCGCTCTTGGACATTGAATAAGTAGCCCATTCAAGAAGCGCTCAGCTTATCAGAGTCTATATGTTTTGTGTTGACAGGACTCAGTTTATCAGAGTCTTATGTTTTGTTTTGACAGGACTCAGTTTATCAGAGTCTTATGTTTTGTTTTTACAGGACTCAGTTTATCAGAGTCTATATGTTTTGTTTTGACAGGACTCAGTTTATCAGTCTATATGTTTTGTTTTGACAGGACTCAGCTTATCAGAGTCTTATGATTTGTTTTTACAGGACTCAGTTTATCAGAGTCTATATGTTTTGTTTTGACAGGACTCAGTTTATCAGAGTCTATATGTTTTGTTTTGACATGACTCAGCTTATCAGAGTCTATATGTTTTGTTTTTACAGGACGACGCAGGAAACGACGAAGCTCTTGAAGCCAACTTTGTGAGACTTGTTCAAAGTCTGCTGGAAGATGCAGATGGAAGAGAACACTTCCTCAAGGTATGACGTTGTTCAGGTTCATCTACCGATTACTTTTTTAGATAAAGATGATTCATTATTTTTAAACGCATGCTCCAAATCCCACATTTTGGGTTGAATTTTCCCCAAATTGTAAATTTGATCAGGTATCTTTCTCTTATCTCTCAGAATGTGTTCCCTGTGGAGTACGGCCCTGACTTTGACACGGCGCTGGAGACTCTGCTCTGCGAGTTCTTCACCCGGCTGGAGGAACTGCTGCCTGTGCCCGACTTCAAACAGGTACAGATGGAACAATGTCGTGATGTCACTCCATGTCCAGAAACTGGTGGTCTGGTTTGTAGTGCAGTAACAAGTTCTTGTCTCGCTTTTTTTGCAAAGACCGCATTGTGGGTCAGCGATACGCCCTCTGTCCTAGAAGAGTACATGCAATGTGTCTCCAAAGCAGATGATCTCAAACTATTGCTCAAGAGCAAACGGTGTCACGGGATGTTGGCCAAGATGGATGCAAGTGGTACGTCTGTCTGATACTTTCTACTGACACTTTCTTAAGTCTCGTTTTTAAAAATGGGCAGTGGACGTAATGTAAATAAAACCTCTTGTTTTTCTTTCCTTTTTATTCTTCCTGGAAAAAACAGCCCCCTGTCCGTCGGAGCATCGGCTCTTCACATCTCTATCCCTCCCTCCCTCCCTGAGAGAGGTCAGTGCCGCCTCCTACCACACGATGTACGACAGCGAACCGGAAGCTTGTCCCGACTATGAGAGCATTGCGACGGTGGAACTGGTAGCTCTCATGGACACCTCTGGAGATCCAATGGGTTGTGAAGGGACGTCTCCCCAGGAGGCGGGAGCTATGGAGATGCCAGAAGAAGTGAGATGGCCGTCCGAGAAGGACGACCGGGGTCTGCGGCGCGGCGGCCTCGTCTCCGAGCCGACGGGAGATGAACGGGACAAATGTGCTGTTGACATTCAGATTGTCGTGTGTGAGGAGGAGGCGGACCAATCATCAGCCAGCTCCCAAGCTCCTTCCACCTCGCATGAAGCTCCTACTTCCTCCGGCTCTATGATTGGACCCCTACGGCAGCGGGTTGCGCACAAGTGTGCGCAGTGCGGGCGATGCTTCATCTATCGCTACGAACTCCTGGAGCACCAGAGGCTTCACACGGGAGAGAATCCCTACAAGTGCTCCCAGTGCGGGAAGGCCTTCAGGAGAACCTCGGACCTGTCCACCCACAGGCGCACGCAGTGCACGAAAGCCGCTTACGTTTGCATCAAATGCGGCAGCAGCTTTGACTCCATACAGGACAAGTTTAAACACCAGTGCGCGCAACAGGCCCAGAGGTTCGACTGTCCCCAGTGTGGGAAGAGCTTCAGGAAGATGTACTTGCTGGGGAAACACGAGCTCACTCACAGCCAGGACCGCGTCTTCAAGTGCAGACAGTGTGGCGAGGCGTACCCCAGCATGAGCGAGCTGAGGGCCCACCAGAAGGCGCATCCGCCCGAGCAGGCCAACCAGTGCAACCAGTGCGGGAAATTCTTCAGTTCCGTCGCCTGCTTGACGGCCCACGAGCTGCGTCACAACCAGCAGAGGACGCAGATTTGTCCGCGTTGCGGGAAAGGTTTTAAAAATAAATACGACCTGAATCTTCACACGCGCAGTCACACGGGCGAGCGGCCCTTTCAGTGCACCTACTGCGGGAAGCGCTTCTCCGTGTCGGGGAATCTCAACATACACATACGGACTCACACGGGGGAGAAACCCTACCTGTGCTCGGACTGCGGCAAGGCGTTCGTCTCCGCCGGCGAGCTGCAGATCCACAGGCGCACCCACACGGGGGAGAAGCCGTACAAGTGTACCGTGTGCGGGAAGGGGTTCACCATGGCGAGTAAAGTGACGCTCCACATGCGCGTTCACACCGGGGAGCGGCCTTATGTCTGCGCGGAGTGTGGGAAGGGTTTTTCACGGGGCAGTGAGTTGAAAAAACATACACTGAATCACTCCGGGGTGAGACCCTATCCTTGTGAACTGTGTCCAAAGACGTATACGTGCATCAACCACCTGAAGAGGCACTTGAAAACTCATGTTGTTGCCCAACCACAGTCAATTGAATTGAATTGAATTTGATGCTCATCACAAATTGGGTTGCAAAGTTTCAGGAATTTTCACAGGTGGAAACTTCCCATGGGAATTTATGAGAATATATCATGGGAATTAACAGGAATAACATTTATTATTATTATATACGTTATTTGCACAGGCTGTATTTACCATGTCATATTTGAGGTCACATAAGTAACTGAGAACACAGAATGGTTATTGTCAAAAATTACAATATTGTGATATAGGAAAAATGCATTTTTCCCCACTTAGACCTGGGGCCAGTTGCATAAACGTAGTTAATGCTGATCTAAGCCTTAGACTAGTCTGAACATCTTTAGGTAGACCAGTCTAAATAAGACGAGGCTGTTGCATAAACATTAAGACAGACAGATTAAGACAGATTTAAATGCAGAAAAGTTAGCCACCCTCCACCCTGGCCAAATGTGAGTTAAGACTGCAGTTGCGGTGGTTAACAGTTAAGCAGCCAAACTAGAATTTTTTCTATTTCTCAAACCTGTATTTCTTACACTCACTAAAGGCGGCAATGACTAAAAGGTGGACTTAAGTCTAGGGTTAGGTACAGTACCATTCCCATTTGAACCGATACCAGTACCAGTTCCTGGAAATCGGTATCGGTACCCAACGGTACCTTTTTTCTATACTTAACACTCTTTGTAATAACAAAAGATTATATTTCACTTGTTAAAAAAAATAAAATAAAAAGAATAAGCCCAAACTTTGCAACTTCAACATTGTTATTTATTTAGAACATTTTGTTATTTATTGTTGTACAGTAACACACAAAATAAATCGCATGATCATGTATTATGTTTGTAAATGTTTAAATCAACATTATCTGGCCATCCTATTATCAAGCTCCTCTGGTCTTTCCAAAGACCCAAGAGACGGAACAGTAATATATATATATGTGGAAAAGGCTCCCTCTTGTCTAGTATATTACATTACTATACTAAACATGTAAAGGTAGTAGGTAGGTACCGAAATTTGGTACTGATTGATCTAGCATGAATCGGTACTCTGTAGTACCGATGTAATTCAGTCGGTACCCTTAAAAGTACAGAATTCAGTACCCAACCCTACTTAAGTCAATCTTTATGCAACTGGCTCAAGCTTCTACACATCCAGTGGATCTACCACAGTCTTAAGTTACTATGGCAACCACTCACGGTGTGATGCCCAGACAGTTAATCCCAGCCAGTGTCTTTGCAACCAGCAGAGATTGTTATTCATTTTAAACATCTTTAAAACTCACATTTCATTCATTCATTCATTTTATTTTGAATCTCGAGATGCGGTTAATTATAATTTTACTAAACATAATATCACATTTAATTATTAATTAAATTAATAACAACAATTAATATGTTCCATCCATTAAGTAGTTCCATCGTTGCCACCATCTTTAAGTGTTATGGATTTCCCCATTCAAAACTACAACAGTGATCTGTCTCATTATATAGATTATAGAGACTGTCTCTGGATGCTAGCAATTATCTACACATGTGATGGAGGAGCGTACAGCACATTGAATGTGCAGGGCTGCACTTTAACTGAATTTCCATTAAATGGGGTTATTTTAAACAAAACATGCCATAAGACCTAGTATTGTCTTCTTATGTGTATTTCCCCAAAATATAAGTTCACTATTATAAGCAAATATTTTCAATTTGGCTAAATGTCCTAAATTCCCAAGCTTAACTTCTCATGGACAATTTCTGGAAATGTAATGTAAACAAGGTTTCTATTATTATTTTTCATCACAATGAGTTGTTGATACAAGAGCTGGCAGTATAAAACAATATGCGTGAAATTGTACTGCATTAAAGCTGTTAAAGCTTTGTTTACAAGTGAGAGGTTTATAAATATATAATAATATATATTTTGTATCTACTAGTCAACCCCTTAAAAAACAGACATATCCAAATGTACATTCTGGATTGGGGCTTTAATACGTTCAGCGTTGGCCTTAACTTGTCAGGAACAAAGATCATTGTTTTTTTGTTTACATAATAACCTAGTAGTAAAGCCTCTGTTGTGCTTTAAGTGCAATTGTTAAACTTACCATGCAAGTGTAATATTTTCTAAAATGTCTTGACATGTTTTGGTGTCTTTGACAAATCACTATTCAGTGTATTGAGCAGTAGCCTACACATTACCGTACATTAAATCACAGTGAAATATTGAGTGATTTGTCAATGTAATTTCTGTAAACATTTCTTTGAATACATTTGGACCAGCCTACATTAAAATATTAAATGTGATGTGGATGGATGTACTCGTTTAACTCTACATCATGCTAATTATGTCTACTATACACTCAGAGGGTAACAGCTTACCAAAAACCTCTTGAGTTTTTGACCCGGAAGTAATTCTAGCTTTTTATCAGTTGGAAGTATTTCTTCTGGATTATTTACCATCATCATGTTGCCAATTGTGATAAATTATTATTGCACACGTATTTAATAACATAATACTATCTAAACGAACATATGCGAGGAGTGGACATGTTATATTTACTTCAAATAAATGTCTGACATGTGCAGCAGCTTGATTTGTATTACCTGGTGGGCTGACTATCAAGCGCATTATTGAGTGCATCCCCATTTTGAATGTGCGGAGTGTCGCCAACCCGGGCTGCGCTCTACAGCGAAACACACGCACCCTTGCTCACATCAGCACGCGGAACACTGGCCATTCAATAACATGTTCCAGACGCTATCTATCCGGCCAGTTGTAACTTGCTGGGATGTACAGTAGGTGGCGGTATGCGCCTTTTTGTGATTGAGAACCGCCATTAATTCCAAAGAAGAAGAAGAAGACATTGTAAAATGGATTGTACAGTAGGTGGCGGTATGCGCCTTTTGTGGTCGCGACCCGCCATTAAACCCATTGAAGAAGAAGAAGAAGATGTTTCAGGAAGAAGTTGGCGCCTGAACCCCGCGATCTCTCTTGCTAGCTTACGAGTTAGCTATTGCTAACTATGATGATTATGAAGTATTTCTGGCAATAAGGTGTGTTTCTCTTTGTCATCCTCGCCGACACGACATTCGAAATGGACGACGTGGGTATGTATCGCCTCTGGCGCAGCTAATTAAAAACATGCATTTTCTACTGTTATGGATTGTGCTAGCGCGTTAGCTGAGATGGCTATTAGCCGAGGCGACACAGCAGGCCCGGACTAATCCCTGGAACGAGGATTGTTTCACCGATCGATGAGTTTGTCGCTATAGCTGGCCTCATAGGGGAGACGATTAGGCCGGTAGCTAAATGGTACGTTATCTCGACTCTGCTTTAACGCGATCATCCTTTATACGATGCGAAACGTCAACTAGCTTAGTTAAGTCCGCCATTTATGACGATGCGCGACCAGAACGAGTGATTCATTTCGTCCAGCAAATGTCGGTTTTTAATAATGGCAAAGTTCTCCAGGGCAGCAGGCAGAGCTCAGCTAGCTGGTGTCCACTCTCTGAGGGAGTTACCATTCCATTCAACTAACGTTTACATAATTATACTTACACGCATTTGGAGGCATTGGGTGGAATCACTATGAATTGAAAATGGGGGACCCTGATGTAAACAAGACTAAAGTCTTTCTCTGGTCTGCACCCCCTTAACAATTGTGTGTATTGAGCCGTACTGTATTGTACCCATTCTGCAATCTGTTAAATAACGTTTTCATTGATTCATTCATTGGCTAATGTGTGTGCGCCAGTCTAGTCCAGAATGAACCAGGAGTGTATCTATGACTGAGGATTGGAGCATCATTTGGGCACATTGAACAGAAAATTAGGCTATTATTATGAATCTCCCCCATCATCCCCAAGCATTATAGCAGATTATGTTCCTAATGAGATATGACTCAAAAACATCTGAAAGAGGGATTGTTAAATGCATCACTTTGGATAGGGGGGGGGGGGCCCTGATGTAAACAAGACGAACGTCTTTCTCTGGTCTGCATTCCCTTAACAATTGTATTGAGCCGTACTGTATTGTACCCATTCTGCAATCTGTTAAATAAAGTTTTCATTCATTCATTCATTCATAGCTACACACATAGTATAAAATAGGATGGTGATTGATTTCAACACAGTTGAATAATAATAGTAATACATTTTTATTTGTATCGCTTTCTCATGTACTTAAAGCACTTACAGTCAAAATATCTCTTTTTGACGAGGTCACCAACATCAACAGGTTTCTCACTTTCTCCCCCTATTTACAGCCAATTTTGTGACTTGACGGGTCGAGATCAGGGAGTCATTAATAGATTTATTCCGCCTTGGGGTCATGAATGTGCACAGCTAATTTCATGGCAATCTGGCCATTACTTCTCAAGATATCCTCTTCTCTGATTGGCTTAATGTTGTTGGCGGGGCTAGAGGAGCGGTCATGGGGTCTGATTTTCTGATCATACGACAAATTAGGAGATGTGCTCAATTGATTTGAAAATGTTGGCGATGGTGATACAAGAGGAAAGGTCATGGGGTCACAAATGAACAGTGGGACAGTTACTGGTTTTATTATATACCACTATAAATTGTAATTGACAGTTTTACTATGAC
This sequence comes from Notolepis coatsorum, assembly GCF_963971535.1. Taxonomy (NCBI): domain Eukaryota; kingdom Metazoa; phylum Chordata; class Actinopteri; order Aulopiformes; family Paralepididae; genus Notolepis; species Notolepis coatsorum. Next base: position 16,771,235 of record NC_140168.1, on the reverse strand, counting down.
ATTTGATTACCAGTGTCACCCAGTATACTACTCTCCAGTATCAATGCAAACCCACAGATTCACTACATTGCATTCAGAGAGTCCTGGCTCGTAACGAAACACGCCAAGATCCGGAATGCTTCTGTTTATCTGCTCTTGACAGTCTTTCCTCTGTCCCTTCCATGTGTACACAGATACGGCTAAAAACCACAGTGAAACCACAAGTATTCCATGGAAAGTTTGGCATTTCATCCAATCACACTGCGATAATATATAACAGTGTCATAACGACAATCTGGGGGTGCATGGCCTTAAATAAAAGTGTTGGAAGTGTTTTTTCTGTCAATAATATATGCGTCATTACTGTTGAGCAACATGTCAAGCTTGCACACACAAAAAATATTCAGCAAGTAGTCTTGTTCCGTGGCATTTCAAGTGCTTTACAATGATTTGTACTGGAAAAACATACTGTTTGTTAGTTTTTATTTGAAATAAAGGTCTTACTCCTTGCACTTGATTGTCGATATTTCTGCGTTGGTGGCATCAGATTTCTGAGGTGTGAGAAATCGGGGGAACATCTCAAACCTCTTGAGTTCCCAAGTAGTATTTACAACTTGAACGCTGACAAGTGGCTCAGAAGGTAGAGAGGTCGTCTGGTAATTGGAAGGTTCCCGGTTCGATTCCCACTCCTCCCGGAAGCGTGTTGGAAGTTGCTCCTTGAGCAAGGCACTCAACCCCCTAACTGCTCCCAATGAGCAGGTTGGCACCTTGCATGGTCGCCTCCACCATCGGTGTGCGAGTGAATGTGAGGCCTACGTTGTAAAGCGCTTTTGATAAAAGTGCTATATAATATAAATGCTGTCCATTTGCTCTTTGACAAATGTCTTGTACAAGTAGTAAACTCATTGCTACCGTCTCCCCCACATGATCGCAGCGTAAGCTTAACATACTCTTGTTGTAAAGTACCTTGAACTAACCTCACGTCTCCTTGCAGAATCCACCATTCCCTTGTCTTCCCTGGGGCTCCTGGTTCCCCCACTACGGCTCATGTCAGCGGTGATGTGGGAAGTGGTACGCCAGAGGAACATAAAGCACTATGGGAAACTGGAAGAGTTTGTGTCCATGGTAACGGATGCAGTTCCAGAACTCATGAGCAAAAGGGAGGGGAGGCTACTCTCTCTAGGCCTTAGAGCTAGGGTAAGTGATTTGAAATGCAACGTCAGGGCTGGGTGATACAGAAAAGTCTGAATATCACACAACATTCAGAAGGACTTTTTTTTTAATAACTTATGTGTAACAATATCAGCTTTGGTATGGAAAATTACATTTTAGATTATTCAATAGATGCTCATCATATTGGATTGAGATTGTTGGGAGTCCACAGCAAGGAGAAACTACCACCACTACTGTAGTGGCCGCTTGTCACTCCCCAAATGTATTGACAAGTGTCACGATGCACCCATTTTATTTCCTACTCGGCTAACAAAGTTGTGGATGTTGAAATAGTTGAATGTCCATCCAAGCTGCAGCTGGTGTAGTTTGCAGGGTTTTATTGTCCAAATGAAAGATGAATGATGATGAAGGTTAACAGAACAGTTGTCAGTTGTTTGTTAGATAAGCAGTTCCAACAATGAAAGCAGGTTTGAAAGTGTGAATCCTCGGCAGGTGCATAAATTGCACTGATTAGCAAGGTCTCTTATAATAGAGGTGGTGTGCCCCCTAGTGTTCAAACATAAATACAACACCATAAATAATACAACTTCTAATGTCTGTTTTGGCTTCTACAACTACAATAGAAAATGTATAACATTTTGTAAAATTTTCAACCTGAAATGTCTCATCTGCATCTACTATAAACTAGTTAGGAGCAGTGGGCAGCCACAGTCCAGCACCCGTGGACCATATTGTAATGCCAGAGCCTTTGTCGAGGCTAGTGGCAGGAGTACGTACCTAGCATGCATTTTTCTTTTGGTCGTAGGGGGAAACACCATTTGATACGATTCACATTTATCTTCCAGACAACTCTTGAGCTGTTGCGTTCTGAACACCCCGAAGATCTCAAGGCCGTAGAGACCCACCTCGACAGAATCCGATCGTCTTGCATAGATGAGGTGAGTGATTCCCGTGGTATTGTCCGTTTGCTTTCTATGACTCTTAAAAGCACTCCCGACTGACGTCTTGTCTCGTAATGCAGACAAACGACACCGTCATCGAAGCACCTGAGGCGAACTTCATGAAGCTGGTGCAAGGCCTCATCGAGGACACAGACGGAAGGGAACATTTTCTCAAGGTAAAGTGCATTCTGTGTTTAATTGGACGCAAGGCGCCGTGTCCATAGGCAACACAGTCTCATCAGAAAACATGGATAAAGTACTAATCGACCACAGGGAAAAATGTACATAATGTATGATGTTAGAGCCATAAGTAATATATTTCCATATTGTATAAGTAATTTATTACATTTTGTATCGGAAAAAGTCCAAAAGAAACACCACGACCGGGAGTCGAATCAAATCAAATATTTGTAAAGCCCGAGATCACAAGGTAATGCCCCCATGGGCTTGACAAGTCTTCTTTAAACAAGTCGTCAAGAAGAAACATCACAATAAATCAAGAACAAAAACCACCATAAAATCCAAATATGCAACACTCCCAGACATACCCAAGCAAAGGTAATACCCCAGCAAATAGGAAAAACTCACTAAAAAACCTAGCAATAGGAAAAAAGCACCACAGGCGATGTGGAGGAGAGAAACCTTAGAAGGGCCGTTCAAAGAGGGATCACCAACTTTGATGTCTGTGATAATATAGTGTTGCTATGGATGATCGATGGGTGGAGAATAAACAGGCGAACAGTTGGTATGTATGTAGATACGTATAATAAAACATGTACATGCAGTAGCAACTGGGGTACATAAGAACATTTCGAAAGATTTAAATAGAATAGAGCTATGGTTACAGTTAAGATTAGTTCTAATGTACAATTAACAATCATGGTTAATTATGGCAAATGCTAACACGTTCTGCTTCCAATATCTTTGTAAAAATAGTGTCTTTCTTTTTACATACCTGCTTTCTCTGGACAGTTACTTAGGAGAGGAACGTTGGTCATGTTAATAGAGAATAGTCCCCCGCACACTATCTATTTTTCTGGTGGGGGAACCCTTGCGAGCACAGGGAGAACATGCAAACTGGTCCCCAAGCAGGAATTGAACCCAGGACCCTTCTTGCTGTGCGGTGACAGTGTTAACCACCAACGTTCCAATCGTACAGCCTTCATCGGGCATCAGATTCAGATGTCTGATGAAGATCGTGTGACCGAAACGTCGTGGTTATATTAAAAATGTGAAGACGGGGTGCATGACTACTCTCTGTCAACGTGACGCCGGCTTCCAATATTTTAAAAGCAAAAACACGGTTTCTGAGTGCTTTTTTAATCTACTTAACACTTTGAGTGCCACGCCGGGTTTTCCTTTTTACCCCCTTGATGCCACCACCATCCACTCCCAATGTTAACGTTAATATAATAATATATTATATATATAATATGTTTTAAATTATGGCTATGTGTCTAATCTGCCCGTCGCTTATCAAAGACTCATTTTCCAGTCAACATTGGCAAGGCAGATTGTATTTTTATCGCTTCATTTCCGTTTGATAGCATTTTGAAAATCACCCGTTTTCCGGGGGAAAACAACACATTCTATGATAATCGCCTTTTACTGGAATATTCCAGAACGTTGTCATTTGTCGGCCTATTTATGAATCGTTTTCAAATAAACGCTAGATGATCGATAGTATGTGTGTGCACGCACGCTCGTGCCGTGCGCTGATAACCGCTGCTATATCACATATAGTGGAAACGCTTATATCTCCGTGAAAACGAGTCTGATTATCCTAACACTGATAACATAGCTTTCTTACCTGAGGTCAGATGGTATCCAAATGGTTTATTCCAATTTCCGATCGCCATTTGAAAAAATCGATAAATGTATTGATCAACCGTGTATACAGTAGAACACATGATCCGCGCGGCTCAGAGGCTCCAGAATGAACTCTGGTAGACCCCGGCTGCATCAGTGAGAAGTAAAATGTGGAGTCAGAAATCCGTTCTCCCATTCACTTTCATTGAGTCCATTCCAAAAGGGTGATTTACCATCTGGGAGACGATAGGGGGCGCTTTTTTCAGATCTGAGCGCCGGCGGTCCCTGGATCTCCAACGGTAGGCTCGCGTGATGCAATATGATTTCAGATCGCTAATAATAAAAAAAGAGAGAGAATAGCCGTGACGTGGCACTCAACGGTTGGGGCGTAAACCCGAATATTCTCGGGCGTGGCACTCAAAGTGTTAAAGGACTCCCAGTTTGTGACAAATCAGATGGGCTTCTTAAAATCCCCTTAAGTATGTTATTCACATTTGTCCAGATGATCCATTTCACACGGGTGTTTTTCCGCTTATTAGGTCATCAAGCCTGAATAATAATGTCAGAATGTGCTCTAGGGTCTAACGGTTTCTCTTATCTCTCAGAATGTGTTCCCTGTGGAGTACGGCCCTGATTTTGACACGGCACTGGAGACTCTGGTCTGTGAGTTCTTCACTCGGCTGGAGGAACTGCTGCCTGTGCCAGACTTCAAACAGGTACAGAGACACCGTCCTATAAGACCAATGATAATAATTAGGGATGCACCGATCCGACCTTTTCAGTCCCGATACCGATACCTGGGCTTTGGGCCGATACAGAGTACCGATCCGATACCCATTGTTCAATTAATAAACTGTATGCCTCACTGTGTGTAAGAGACTGGGATCATTATTTTGTGCAAGGCAACATCAGGCATGACTTAAAACATTACTTTCCTAACTTAGTGAAACAAAATGTAACAAATTAACTAGGGATGTCCAATATTATCGGCCTACCGATATTATCGGCCGATATTGGCATTAAAATGTGATATCGGAAATTATTGGTATCGGTTTAAAAAAAATAATAATAATTTGATTTACCCAGGCAAGCAAGTAAGAACACATTCTGATTTTTTTATTGTCAAAAGTATGCATAATGTTGTGTTAATTCCACGACGAGAGATATGTAATGTTAATTACCTGAAATTATTCCGTTTTTTGGGTGGGTCACCCTGTATATATCGGTTGATATCGGTATCGGAAATGAAGAGTTGGACAATATCGGTGTATCGGTAAAAAAGCCAATATCGAGCATCCCTAAAATTAACACATAGATATAAATGTACTGAATTGTGGCCGCCCAAGTGGCGAACCATGTAACGCGCTGCGTCGCGAAGCGGCCGACCCGGGTTCGATTCTCGGACCCGGCGTCCTTTGCCGAATGTCTCCCCCCGCTCTGTCTCCCGTTCTTCCTCTCTCTCTCTCTCTCTCTGTCTCTGTCTCTGTCTCTCTCTGTCTCTCTCCGTCTCTCTCTCTGTCTCTCTCTGTAAAAAGCAATAAATGCAACAAAAAAAATCGTAATTTTTTTTTACTGAATTGTTATTTATAATTGTATTTTTTTTTTTTTTTGATCCACTTTTTCTCCCATTTTTCTATATTTTCTCCCATCCCAATTTCGTATCATCCAATTCAACCCTCCCCTGTCACGAACGCTGTTTCTTGCCTCCCACAAGCCGGCTGCAATGTGGACTAAGTCATACATAGCACAAGTCCCCTCCGGTACTTGAGGTAACAGCAGTCGCATCTTTTCACCTGCGCAGCTCGATCTCTCAGTGTCGAGGAGTAACGCGTGGGAGGCTCACGCTGCCCCCGACACTTCCTGATTCTACTGCGCAGGCGCACCAACCGACTTGTAGGAGTCGCTTGTTCACAACGTTCGATCCCCACCCTTCAGTTTTCCCTCCCCGTAATACGGCCAATGTGTATTACTGCGGACGACCAGCTAAACTGAAAACAATGTGGAGAGCTGGATTCGAACACGCGAATCCTAGCGTCTCCACACTGGTGGCGAGTGCCTTGCCCACTACACCACCTAGCCGCCCCATATAATTGTATTTATTATTATATTATATATATATATATATATATATATATATATATATATATATATATAAAAAAATATCCGATATTACATTTTTTTTAACCGATACCCGATCCAGCTATTTTAGTCATATCGGGGCTGATATCAATATCGGATCAGTGCATCCCTAATAATACTAATTCAGCTAAATTGGAACAGTTTGAAATGATAACACTTTGTCCCCTCTCCCTTGGTGTTTAGACTGCGTCGTGGATCAGCGCCGCGCCCTCTGTCCTGGAGGAATACATGCAGTGTGTCACAAACGGAGAAGACCTCAAATTTCTTCTCCAGAGCAAACAGTTCCATGGGAAATTGGCCAAGAATGCTGTTGGTAAGGCACTCGAATTTGTATTTCGGTATTGGTCTGAATATAAGACCACCCTGATTATAAGATGACCCCTCTTTTTCATGACAGATTTTATTAAAAAAAAAAAAAAAAATGAGGACCAAAATAATTATGATAATAAAACACATTGTTTTATTCAATGTAGGCTGTTGTTTTTATCATCTTTATCATTTTTTATTCATAAAATTATATATGTAACTTTTATTTTGTTGATTATTTTATTGATTAGTCTATTAATCTAAACAATTAATTTACCGGAAAAAACAACAATTGATTATATTTGCAATTGAATATTTCAAAAGGTTTTACTAGTATCCTCAGGTCACATGGGTAGTTGCCTCTTCGCACCACCTACTGAATACCCAGAGTAGATGAGCCATGAAGTTTATTTATGTCTATAAATGCTGTGTAGTGTGGATGCCTACTGTACATGAGTAGGGTGAGTAACCTACACTCATTATAGCTACTTTATTATCTTGAAATAATATAACACCCGCCCATTACTGCCCCTTTGTTTATCATTACATACATTAGTATATCTCCATGAATTATTATATGTATTGTGTGTTATCTCTCCACTCCATGCTATGGTAGTGCTTGTGCCAGTACAGGAGATACGATTATGATGTATTTTTTATATATAGGCTATATACATATTTAAATCAATATCTTCCTTTTGAATAAAATTGTTGTTGTCACTGAGCTCTCCAATGGCGGAAGTAAAAAATTAATACGCGCTTGCCGATTGGTGCTAAGAACAGCAGGGCGGGTGCAAGCAGTGTGACGTAATTGGAAGACTCGACTGTCAATCAAAATGATTCTGTTTGCCGTCTGAATGAATGAAAACGTTATTAACAGATTGCAGCATGGGTACAATACAGTACAGCTCAATACAACAACAGTGGACTGGAGGATGCAGACCAGAGAAAGACTTTCGTCTTGTTTACATCAGGGTCCCCCATTTTCAATTCATCATATTTCATATCTAAATCATATAATATCTCATTGCTAAATATATGCAATATATAATCTAATAATCCAATAATCTAAATCTAATATATAATATAAAAATGCTAAATGCATGGGTATTTTATTTTGTCTTTAATGTTAGCTTGCAAACTCAAATACTGTCTTGGTAAGCCTCATAATGAATTGTTTGGGGAAAAAAAGAAAAACATCGTGATGCGTATCGTGTATCGCCGAAAGGTCAGAAAATATTGTGATATCATATTTAGGCCATATCGTCGCCCAGCCCTAATATATGGTATGGATTACTTACTCTTATAACTTATTACTATCTGTGGTAGCTCTAGTCTCCACCTACACAAATAGTTTTTGTGCTGTCCATTGAGCGGCCGACGTTTAGCTTTTAGCTCCGCAGGAAGACTAAACGACTGGAGGCATAATGATTTTACTGCAACGGATGTTATAATAAAAGCCTTTCCATACATCTGTCTGATTGAAAACTTTATTAACAGACCGCAGAATGGGCACAACTGAGTCAGCACGGGCTGAGATATGATTGAACGACTAATGCTTGCTATATCTAGGTCGACCTCGGACGTTGCTATGTAAATACGCTGATGTTATTGAACATGTAACTATATAACGTTAATGCCACAAAACGAATGCCTTTGTTATCATAAGTAGTAACTTTGATGCAGTAGTGTGTGTTCAAAAGTTTCAACGTGTGGACCAGATTGACGCGACACAATCCTCTTGGGCAAAACATCACGATATCCACGATACGTTTAAAAAGTGTATCGTTAATGAACTGTACCCGATATTTATATAATATCGTCATATCGCCCAGCCCTACCATATATATCCTAATAGTTACCTTATTACCATACTTGGCTGAAAATAAACTTTGCTGCCTGTTGTGAATGTGTTTTTCCCTGTATTTTTGCAGTTGAGCAGAAATTAGCAGTTGAGTAGGCTATGTGCTGTGTTTTTATGTGTTCCATCGAGGACCACCTTGGAAATAAGTGTTTTAATGAATGCTTTTAGGTGATATCCTCAGGAATACAAATTGGTCAAGATAATTTGTTTTTATGATGTGTTTTTAATTTCCAAATACAAATCTAATCAAATAAAAAAAACAGTTTTTGCAGTTGAGCTACAGGTGTTGTATATTATACAGCCTTTTCATGCATCTTTATCAAGGGAACCCTTATCCTAATGATTCTTTAAATAATATTATGATGATACGATATGGACCTAGTAGTTGGGTCATCTGTGGCACTTAGTTTCTCAATGGATTTGTCATCTAGGAGGGGTAATAAACTAATTTAGCTGGGGTGTATTTAAAAAAAAAAATTGTGAGAGTCCAAAATGGCTGCCATGGAAATGAACTTTTTAATGGTTTGACCTACAATGATGCACAATACATGGTACCAGCCCCCTCTCAGTCATGTACCAGCCCCCTCTCAGTCATGTACCAGCCAGCCCCCTCTGTCATGTACCAGCCCCCTCTCAGTTATGTACCAGCCCCCTCTCAGTCATGTACACCAGCCCCCTCTCAGTCCTGTATACCAGCCCCCTCTCAGTCATGTACCAGCCCCCTCTCAGTCATGTGTACCAGCCCCCTGTCAGTCATCTACCAGCCCCCTCTGCCATGTACCACAGCCCCCTCAGTCATGTACCACAGCCCCATCTCAGTCATGTACCAACTCTCAGTCATGTACCAGCCCCCCTCTCAGTCATGTACCAGCCCCCTCTCAGTCATGTACCACAACCCCCTCTCAGTACCACAGCCCCCTCTCAGTCATGTACCACAGCCCCCTCTCAGTCATGTACCACAGCCCCATCTCAGTCATGTACCAGCCCCCTCTCAGTCATGTACCAGCCCCCTCTCAGTCATGTACCAGCCCCCCTCTCAGTCATGTACCAGCCCCCTCTCATAGCGCTTTTAAACCGCCCGGCTCCGGTTCAAGCTCCAGCTCCGTTCTGAACCCTCTGAACCTTGGTGCTCTCTGGCGAACCACCCCACGTGTAGTGTACACCCATTTAAGCAGAACCAACATTCCACCGTCTCCGTCATCAACGGGGGCGTTACTCAGGTAAAAATAATGTGTGGAGAGCGAGCCTCAACACGCGAGCGCACACAATAGAATACACACACACACACGCTGTATACGTTTCAAATGAATCGTTCCAGCAAAGTAGGCTTCTATTATTCGAATGACTTGTTTTAATGGGTATCATATAGTAGTAAGTCCTACTGTAGAACATGACATATTAGCATGACATCTGATTTATTAATGCCAATAATGGTGTAAAGTGTAAATGATGGATTAGTCAGTAGTAATTCATGACGGCCCGTTTAGCTCAACTGGTTAGTGCGCTGCCTGTGGAGCGTATGGTGCCAGGGTCAAATCTTGGTTGCTTTTTCTTTTCTTTTTTGTAACGTTAATAAATGTATCCACTCTGGTGTCCCAAAAAGGACAATAACACTACCTTATGCATACGGCACCTTATGTGAATACTGTGATACTGTGAATACTGTATATTTCAGTTAGATAGTAAATTATATTGATTTATTTGTTTACACTGCTTGTGTAGTTTTTACTACCTGTACCCCCCCATCCCCCATGCTGCTATGATGCCTGAATTTCCCCAAGGGGATCAATAAAGGAATATCTTATCTTATCAACCAGAGTGGATAAATTTATTAACGTTACAAAAAAATAAAAAAAGTAACCAAGATTTGAACCTGGCACCATACACTCCACAGGCAGCGCACTAACCAGCTGAGCTAAACGGGCCGTCATGAATTACTACTGACTAATCCATCATTTACACTTTTCAAGTGCCAATTGCGGTTGTCGCCCATTGTTGGCATTAATAAATCGGATGTCATGCTAATATGTCATGTCACTGTACAGTAGGACTTACTACTATATGATACACATTAAAACAAGTCATTCGAATAATAGAAGCCTACTTTGCTGGAACGATTCATTTCAAACGTATACAGCGTGTGTGTGCGTGTATTCTTTTGTGTGTGTGCGCTCGCGCGCTGACTCGCTACTACTCGTCTTCACAGCCTGGAATATAACACGGCCACTGATGATGTCACGGTTTGCGAGGAAAAACCAACTATTTTCCGGTGCCAGCTGAGCACCGATTTGTCACGTTCTGAACCAATTAATCCCGGTCTGAACGCGCCGGCCGGTGCAAGATTACGTTCGGGAACCGGCTCCAGCACGGAGCCTGGCCGGTGTAAAAGGGATATCAGTCCTGTATACCAGCCCCCTCTCAGTCATGTACCAGCCCCCTCTCAGTCATGTACCAGCCCCCTCTCAGTCATGTACCAGCCCCCTCTCAGTCATGTACCAGCCCCCCTCTCAGTCATGTACCAGCCCCCCTCTCAGTCATGTACCAGCCAGCCCCCTCTCAGTCATGTACCACACGACTGGCGGGGGGAGGTGCTTAGTGCCAGATGTGATTGGGCCAGCCCAGTGTCAGTCAGTACCAATGGGCCGCTCTCCCAGCATAGTAGTGGGCCGGTCATTGACCAAACATTAAAAAAAAAATCTTAAACATTTTTTTTAATCAAATCATAACTGCCCAAATATGCGTCGGCCCACCGGGCAAATGCCCCGTATGCCAGATGGCCAGTCCAGGCCTGCTCCTGTGTCTGTGATCTATTTAGCTTAGCTTAGTTAGCGTTAGCAGCTAATTTTGGTTAAGGTTTTTGCCGTGACGCAAGGTGCGTTAGAAGTGTAGATCAATGTCCCCTAGTTGGTAATCTGACAGCACACGGGGGCCAGGGTGAGACCTCCACACTGGTTTGATTCTGGTTTGACAGGCAGCCTCACCCTGTCCTCCCCTCCGTCTAGCTACGCTCGGAGCTAGTGACGGCTGTGGCCAGAAAGATGTAGGGGGGACTGTGCACCTTGGCCAGAAGAGAGAGCAATTTATTGGTTGATCAAGTTGTCTTGACTCTGATGCAGTGAAGAACCTTTCATTGACATTCTCCCTTACTGATCTTCTCCCCACAGCTCCGTTCCTGTCAGAGGATCTCCTCGTTTCCTCCTTGTCTCTCCCTCAGTCGCTGGAAGTGGCCATCGCTTCCCATCCCAGCGTGTGCGACGACGAGACCGACGACGTCCCTCAGATCGTCATCTTCGACGACGAGCTGTCGGCGAACTCTCAAGTTCCGTCCACCTCCAACGACTTTCCCGAATCCCCCAAAGCGAACGTCGCCACGTCGCCTCGAAGGAGGCACCAACCGGGCATGCACAAATGCCCGGAGTGCGACAAGTGCTTCAAACACCACTCTGTCCTCATTGAGCACCAGAGGGTCCACACGGGCCTGCAGCCTTACAATTGCTCCGAGTGCGGCAGGGCCTTCAGAACGGCCACTTTACTGGCGGGTCACCGGCTGCGCAAATGCAAGAACGCCGCCTATCTGTGCATCAAATGCGGGAACAGTTTTCCGACGTCGCTGGAGAAATTCCGACACCAGTGCCCGAAGCGGGGCCGAAGCTACGACTGCGCCTACTGCGGAAAGAGCTTCCAAAAGACAAGCAACCTGAAGGAACACTTGCTGACGCACGTCCAAAACCGCCTGTTCAAGTGCAGCCACTGCGGGGACGGCTTTCCGGGAATCGGTGAGTTGAAGTACCACCAGCAGATCGATCACGATAAACCGTACCAGTGCAAGCGATGTGGCAAGAGCTTCATCTCCACTAAATGTCTGGCCAAACACGAACAGCGCCACGAGCTGGCGGGGGAAATAGAGACCAAATTAATGACAGGAATTAAGCATAAGAAAAGCGCTACAGCCCATCGGACTTCCTCCGCATCCGGGTCGTCCAGGATGACCACCATTAAAGCCTATCCGCGCGGACGCGTCACCCATAACTGTCCGCAGTGCGCCAGGAGCTTTAAGTATCGCTTTGAATTCCTCGAACACCAGAGATTTCACACGGCGGTGAAGCCTTACAAATGTTCCCAGTGCGGGAAGGCCTTTCGAACGGAGGCTCACCTGTCTGGCCACAGGAAAAGAAAGTGCAAGAACGCCTCGCATATATGCACCAAGTGTGGATGCCAGTTCAGAAACCTAGGCGAACGGGTCCGACACCAGTGCGTGCAGCTGCTGACCAAGTACGAGTGTTCGCATTGCGGCAAGGCCTTCAAGATGGCCCACATGCTGAGGAACCACCAGATGAGCGAACACCAGCTCCCGTACAGCCTCAACCACCGCTTCAGGTGCCGATACTGTGATGAAACGTTCCCGGGCATCAGTGAGCTGAAGTACCACCAGAGGGTCGACCACGAGAAGCCCTACCAGTGCCAGGAGTGCGGCAAGAGCTTTCTCTCCGAGAAGTGCCTGTCGAACCACGAGCTCCGGCACAACGACGACCGGCCGGAGGACTGCATCGTCTGCGGCCGTGGCTTCCGGAACCGGTACGACCTGAAGCAGCACATGCGCACGCACACGGGAGAGCGTCCGTACCAGTGCACCCACTGCGCGCAGTGCTTCTCGACCGCGGGGGGACTCAGGAGTCACACGAGGGTGCACACGGGAGAGAAGCCGCACGCCTGCCCCGACTGCGGCAAGGCCTTCTCGCAGATGGGCGCGATGCGCACCCACAGGCTCACCCACACGGGAGAGAGGCCCTTCAAGTGTGCGCTGTGCGACAAGGGGTTCACCATGGCGCACAAGGTGACGGTTCACATGCGCGTGCACACCGGGGAGCGGCCTTACATCTGCTCCCAGTGTGGGAAGGGGTTCTCGGACGGAAGTGTGCTGAAGCAGCATATGATGAACCACTCGGGGGTGAGACCATACCATTGTCAGATCTGCCCCAAGACTTACACCTGTCTCAATCACCTGAGAAGGCACTTGAAAAGTCACTCTTAGTGTGACCGTGTATTGACTCCAAATCCGAATGGGAACTCACGTGGGACCTTTTTAAAACAATATACAAATGGTTATGGTTATGGAACCACCTGAAGAATATACTGTGTGTGGGGCTTGGTTGGAGGATGGACGGAGAAATTGACTTTGACCATATCAAAATAAACATTGTATGAAGGGGTACAGAATGGGGATATGGCTACTATTCAAGGTTATTTTAGTTTTTTTCTCTTCGCTGTTGAAATAAATGTAATTTTTGTAGGAGTAAATTTATCCTCACCATTGCCACAAGCAAGTGCTCCACCCCCACCCCCCTCTATCCCTCACATCCCCAGTAGACACTAGATCTTGACCTCTTTTTGCTTACAACTCTTTGATATGTGTGAATTACATGGATATTATGCTTTGAAAGCTCTAATGATGAGGTTGGTATATTTTTGGAAAGGCTACAAAATATGGTAGAAAAGAGATTTTGTAAATATGCAGAAATAGGAATTTCTGCGAGAAGAAGCTGGAACTAGTGATTCGCTGCACGGTATCTTCAACCCTGTGGGTGTTTTTCTACCCCATCTATGGTTCTCAAGCTTTGTGGCTTTCAAAATAAATGCATAACTTTTGTCAACTCATTTTTAGTAATTTTTCCCCCCCAACAATGCATATTGACTGAATGTAGCGATGCACAGATATTTATTTATTGTGGCCGATACCGATATCGACATCTAATGGTTCCCCATCCATATTGGCCGTCTGATACCAATTCCGGTTACAATTGTAAGAATTTCAGTACAAACAAGGTTAAGCTATTCAGACGTGTCTTCATTCAGTGCAACTGCAGGTTACAGACTGAAACCAGGTCAAGCTATTTAGATGTGCGTCTTCAGATAATGAAGTGCTCTCAGTGGAGAGAGTTACCATATCTCCCATAACAAGTAAAGGACACAACCATGTAAATTAAAGCTGAAATTTACTCAAATATATTTGTTTAAACAAAAGTCCTTGTTTGTGTTTTTCTGATGTATTCTTGGAGTAAGCCGTACTCTCCCAGTACAAAGGGCACAACACTTGTCAATTCTGATATTGGCCGAATATCTGCTGTAAAAATAGAATCGGGCCGATACCATGTGTGCCTTTTTTATATATCGACTCGTCCCCGTAATTGAATGCGTGTTCATGTGGGAAGGCTGGAAGGCAATTTAATAACTACCTGTCTTTTGAATCTAGACAATATGGTATTGTCTAACTCTTGTGAAGAAAAGTTTCACTAGGTGGCAGCAGGCGGCCGTTATTCGACATCTGCCCTTTTATTTTCTCACATAACTTGACAACAAGGGCAGGGAGTGGTGGGCAACGATTGTCCGGGTGGGGGGAAGCAAGTTGTGATTGGAGGATCAAGGAAAGAGGGCGGGGGTTGAGATATTAGTTATGTTGTTTTGTATGCGGTTTTAAGGCGGTTCCTAATTAGTTGCTACTGTGGTGACAGTTAAGTCTTCCTGGCATCCTCGCATGGAAACGGTGCAAATCAAATGCAAGAGAACAAGTACAATCCCATGCCATCATTCATCAGTGTCTCTTAAGTATTCTTCCCCAGCCTTGTGGGAACCGCGTTGATCCTAATAAATCCCTGTGACAAACTTTCATATCTTTTCTCTTTGAGACATTTTCAACAAAGTGAGAAGGGATGTGATCTGTGAGCGACGTTGATCCATATAATGCGGGCAGAGTCGGCACTAGAATAGGGGCGTCGGGGGGGGGGGGGGGAGAGACTGCAGATTAATGAAGGTCTTTAGCCACAGGATGTATTTTTTTTGGGCCCATTTCCCGTAATTAACTTTAGAATGTTTATGTTTGGTATCTTGATTTAGAGCCGCTGCCATTTCCTGGTGTTTTGACCAGCGCCCTCTTGGACATCCAAACGAACATACCCCCGGACATTTTATGTTGAACCTTTTCTCTGTGCATGATGATGCACCGTGGTCCAATTAAATTAACTGAAGTTTGACCCGAACCCCCGCCTCCCCCGCTATACCCTCTGTGGTAAAATGGCAACTGGAACCTCTCAGACTAACAGACCATGAGTCACAATGTAACATCTACCCCTGCGGTAATCATCTCCATCTGTGCGGTGGTGAATTGTATCTAAGCTGGAAGGAGAAGAGAAGAGTTGAGTGGTTTTCTCCCAAATGTCTCCCTTATTCTGTCTTTCATCCGACTCCCAGTGTGTGTCTCCACCATGTTATTTATTCTAATTTATAAATCACTTCTAGTCTTCCTATTCACGGGGGTTTTAAGCCCCGAGCATAATTGCAGTAGTAGGCTACGGTAGTGGAACCACCACTACATGGTAAATGCTCTGTTGGACGCATTGGCTGCAGACATCCCACACACATGCTCTCCAAGTCAACGGCTTCCACGGAAATACTGCAGGATAATAGTTTCAAGTTTCTTTAATAGTTGTCATACAGAAGTACAGAATACTTTCATACAAAATGCTTCTTACTGTTACGCTCCAGAGACTGTGCTAGACAAGATAGTATCAAATAACATAGTATAGCATGTAATTTAGAAGAAGAAAATGAGGTCACAGTGTTCGGTATAGACATATGTACAATGTTCTGAGTTACCATATAATATACAATACTATGCAGTGTACTAATGTACAGTACTATATAGTGCAAAGCAGAAATGGGATGAGGTACAATTCAGGTACAATTTACAGTAAGGTGTACGAGTTGTAGTGCAATCCTTCATCAATAAATATAAAGTGTGGGGAGTGGGTGCTACAGTGTGTTTGTTTAAAGTGAGTGTGTGCGTGTGGATGTGTGTGCTATGTGCGTTTGGTGGTTGTTGTTGTGTAGTGTTCATTGTTCGTTTAGCAGCCTGATGGCCTGGGGATAGAAGCTTCTTCTGAGTCTTTCTGTGCTCGCCTTGAGACTCCGGTATCGCTTGCCTGACCGCAGCAGTTCAAAGAGGCAGTTGTTCGGGTGACTGGAGTCTTTAATGATTCTCTTAGCCTTGCCCTTGCAACGCTTGTTGTAAATGTTCTGGAGGGTGGGGAGCCCCCCTCCAATTGTGCGTTCGGCTGAACGTGTCACTCTTTGTAGTCTGCTTCGGTCTTGTGCAGTGCTATTCCCAAACCAGGAGGTGATGTTGCCGGTCAAGATGCTCTCTATTGTACATGAGTAGAAGTTCTTAAGGATCTTCTGACTGACTTGGAACTTCCTTAGGCGCCTGAGGAAGTAGAGGCGTTGTCGTGCCTTCTTCACAACACTGTCAATGTGTGTGGTCCATGTCAAGTCCTCGGATATGTAGGCTCCGAGGTACTTAAAGCTGTAATAATCCCCCAAGCTGCTTCACATCTGCCTGCCAACCAAGCAATTCTAGAGAAATTCTGCAGAACTTTTGAGCGCTACGTGTGTGTTTGCTATGAAGATATGAAATACCCTTACAGAATAACCACATGGATTGTACAAGATTTCTTGTGCGTATACACATGATGTCACTTTTACTTTTCATGCAAATCTTTGCTTTCACATTATTATCACGTGGTATGTGGAGGCAGCACGTGGTGTAGTGGTTATTGGTTGATTGAAAACTTTATTAACAGATTGCAGAATGGGTACAGTACAGCTCAATACATACAATTGTTAAGGGGATGCAGACCAGAGAAAGACTCGTCTTGTTTACATCAGGGTCCCCCATTTTCAATTCATCATAACATATATGACATACACGACATACAGATAGACAGTACTGCTACATCTATACATTTATGACATACCAGATTTGCAAATACAGTACTGTTTGTGATACAAAAAGAGTCTAGAAAAGAGAGTATATACATTTGACGTAGAAACTACATTAGAGGAGGTTGGGTAGGTGGGGTGGGGGGGGACTACATTGGAGGTGGTTGGGTAGGAGGGGTGGGTGGGGGACACTACAACTGTACAAGCAAAACTACATTGGAATATTGACGAAACCATACTTGGTCATTTACTGTACATTGGAGGGGGTTGGGTTAGGAATTTTCTTTTGAAAGTGGGTATGATTCACATTCCTTTACAGCTTTGGGTAGGGCGTTCCACATTGATGTGGCATAATTGTTAACACTGTCGCCTCACAGCTAGAAGGTCCACGGTTCGATTCCCACTTGGGGACCAGGTTTCCGCGTTCCCAGGTACCCAGGCGGGGTATCTCCCGGGCCTTTCCGTGTGGAGTTTGCATGTTCTCTCCGTGCTCGCAAGGGTTTCCCCCCGATAAGATAAACCCAATGGAAAAACATGCACAACAGATCGCTAATGCTGTCGTGTTACCTGACGAAGATGGACAGGAGCACTTGGATTGGTCCCCGGGGCGCGGCCCCCTGCTGCACCCCCTATCTGCTCCCGCTGCCCTTGGGGAGAAGGACGACAGGATGGGTCAAGTGCAGAGACTCACTTTTATTGGCGACCCAAAAAATTGCATGTGTGTCTTCCTGTGTGTGCCGCCCATCGCATGTGTGTGTCACTCCATGATGAATAAAGACTTATTATTTTTTTCTTTTTATCTACTTTTTTCTCCCATTTTCTATTTTTCTCCCATCCCAATTTCGTATTGTCCAATTCTACCCTCCCCTGTCTCGAACACTGTTAGGCCATGCCTCCCACTGGCCGGCTGCAATGTGGACGAAGCCTTGCATCATGTGTCCAAGAGGTACATGAGGAGGCAGCCGTCGCATCTTTTCACCTGCACAGCGCGATCTCTCAGTGGCGAGGAGTAGCACGTCGTGGGAGGCTCACGCTGCCCCCGTCACTTCCTGATTCAG
Organism: Notolepis coatsorum; assembly: GCF_963971535.1. NCBI lineage: Eukaryota > Metazoa > Chordata > Actinopteri > Aulopiformes > Paralepididae > Notolepis > Notolepis coatsorum. The sequence continues at coordinate 16,753,194 of NC_140168.1, read as the reverse complement.
CAGCAACCGACCTGTAGGAGTCGCTGTCCACAACGTCCGATCCCCACCCACCAGCTTCCCACCCCTTACACTGCCAATTGTATTAGTATGAACGACCAGCCAAGCTGGTAGCAATGCCAAGAGCTGGGCTCGAACCCAGCATCTCCTGCATTAGTGGCGAGCGCCTTGCCCACTTAGCCGCCTATAAAGACTTCAAGGTATTGTGATCATATGGTAACATGTGAAAGTAGGTGGATTCATGTCAATGTGACATGTTCCCAACACACAAAACACTGGTGATTACATGTGGAAACGCAGCGTAGCGTAATTTATTTTGGTAGAATGGACTTTTTCCTTTAATCCTCAGACTCGACTGATCATTGACCATATTCCACACGGTGGCCATTTTGCTCTTATGACATGCTCAGGTTGGAAAGCCCACCTGAGCATGACATAAGAGCAAAATGGCCGACATGTGAATGTGGTCAAGGGTGATGATTTCATTCCCACCTGCCGGCTTTTGCACATGGCGTGTCCAAACACAAAAACCAGATGTTTTGAAAAACTAGATAAATTCTCTATGTTGGACGCATTGGCTCCAGAGATCCCACACACATGCTCTCCAAGTCAACAGCTTCCAAGGAAATACTGCAGAATAATAATCCCCAAAGCTGCTTCACATCTGCCAACAAAGCAATTCTGAAGAAATTCTGCAGAACCTTTGAGCGCTACGTGTATGTGTGTGTTTGCTTCTATGAAGATATGAATGCCCTTACAGAATAGCCACGTGGATTGTACAAGATGTCTTGTGTGATTACATGATGTCACTTGTCATTGTCAAGCAAATCTTTGCTTTCCCATTATTATCACATGTGGCTCATGAAGGTATTGTGATCATATGGTAACATGTGAAAGTAGGGTCACATGTGATGCCATAAAAGGCATGCATGTGAAATGTTCAGCACAGATGGATTCATGTCAAGGTCAGATTTATTTATATATCACATTTAAAAACCTCTTCTATGGAGATATGGATACCCTTACAGAATAGCCACGTAGATTACACATCTGAACAATCAAGTTTTCACATGTTATCACTTGTGTGAAGTTGTGTCAGATGTGATTTACAAGATTACATGATGTGATGATGTCATTTTCATCACATCAAGGTATCGTGATCATATGGATCAGATGGATTCATGTCAATGTGACACGTTCCCAACACACAATGGAAATGCTGGTGATGATTACATGTGGAAACACAGGGCAGCAGTGCACTAGCAGGGATTGATTGATTGAAAACTTTATTAACAGATTGCAGAATGGGTACAGTACAGTACAGCTCAATACATACAATTGTTAAGGGGATGCAGACCAGAGAAAGACTTTCGTCTTGTTTACATCAGGGTCCCCCATTTTCAATTCATCATAACATATATGACATACAGATAGACAGTACTGCTACATCTATACATTTATGACATACCAGATTTGCAAATACAGTACTGTTTGTGATACGAAAAGAGTCCAGAAAAGAGAGTATATATATTTGACGTAGAAACTGTACATTGGAGGGGGTGGGGGGGACTGTACATTGGAGGTGGTTGGGTGGGTGGGGAGGTTGGGTAGGAGGGGTGGGTGGGGGACACTGTACAACTGTACAAGCAAAATTGTATATTGGAATATTGACAAGACCATACTTGGTAATTTACTGTACATTGGAGGGAGTTGTGTTAGGACATTTACAGGGGCCAGTTTCGAATTGCAGTCTCCTGTAGGTGTTTTTTGAGAGTGTTTTTGAAAGTGGGTAGTGATTCACATTCCTTTACAGCTTTGGGTAGGGCGTTCCACATTGATGTGGCATAATTGCGAAACGTGTTTAGTCTCTTGTTTGAGCCAAATCTGGGTTTAACATGATTTGTGGAGCTCCCTCTGGTGTTGTGATCGTGGTATTCACTGACCTTTGGGAAGTATTTTGACATGTACATGGGTACCTTGGTCGTGTAGTGTATCTTGTAGACCAGGCCCATTGCAAGTTGCTGTACTCTGTCGTCTACTCTAAGCCATCCTAGGTTGTCAAAGTGGGCAGGAGTGAGGTCAAGCAGTAGTCTGACCAGTTTGTTTTGAGATGTTTGTAATTTAGTTTTTAGCGCCTTTGAGGTCAGATTCAGATTCAGATTCCTTTATTTAGCCATTTGTGTAAAACACATTGGTAATTTTTGCAGCAATACAGTGTATGTATTTTCTATCTTTTTTCACAGTAAACAACACCAACACAGACAAGAAACGAAACAGTGTAGTGGGGGATTAATTAATAACGTACATATATATATATAAAGTGAAGAGTGCAGAGATCCAGTACGGACTAGTGCAGTGCAGTCAGTGTCATTGTGCCAGTGTCACTTGGGGGCAGAGGAGGGGGGGGGGACCTGAGGCATTGATCAGCCTGGCGGCTGAGGGGAAGAAGCTCAGTCTGTGTCGAGCTTTCACAGCCTTTGGGATCCTCAGCCTTCTCCCAGAGGGGAGCAGGGTGAAGAGGCTGTGACCGGGGTGGGATGGGTCGGCCATGATCTTCCTCGCCCTCTTTAGCGCCCTGGAGTCGTGCAGGGACCTGAGGGAGGGCAGGGGACAGCCGATCACCCTCTCCGCGGAGCAAATCACCCGCTGCAGCTTGGCAAGATCTTTTGCCGCTGCAGCGGGGAACCAGGAGATGATGGAGTGGGTGAGGATGGACTCAATGATGGCCGTGTAGAATTGGGCCATCATGGTCCTCGGCAGTTTATATTTCTTCAACTGCCGGAGGAAGAACATCCTCCCCTGGGCCTTCTTGAGCAGGCCACGTGATGTTGAGCTCCCACTTCAAATCCCGGGAGATGGTCATGCCGAGGAATCCACGGAGGTCACCTGAGTGCCTCCCAGTATGATGGGAGGGTGCAGGGCTGCTTTCTTCCTGAAGTCCACTACCATCTCCACTGTCTTTTGAGCATTGAGCTCCAGGTTGTTGCAGCTGCACCAGCTCTGCAGCCTCTCGATCTCCCTCCTATAGGCCGACTCGTCCCCCCTGGAGATGAGACCCACCAGGGTGGTGTCGTCAGCGAATTTCAGGAGTTTGACCGAGGGGTGTAGAGAGGCACAGCTGTTGGTGTACAGGGAGAACAGTAGTGGGGATAGAACGCAGCCCTGCGGGGAACCGGTGCTGGTGGACCTAGAGCTGGAAATGCTCTTCCCCAGCCTCACCCGCTGAGACCTGTTGGACAGGAAGTCGGTAATCCACCTGCGAGTGGAGGCCGGCACCTGCAGCAGGGATAGCTGGTGCTCCAGGATGGGTGGAAGGATGGTGTTGAAGGCCGAGCTGAAGTCCACATACAGGATCCTGACATAGTTGCCCGCGTAGTCCAGATGTTCCAGCGTGTAGTGCAGAGCCATGTTCACAGCATCCTCTGTGGATCTGTTGGCTCTGTACGTGAACTGCAGCGGGTCCAGCACAGGTGCTTTGGTACCATGAGGTGCAAGCATAGTGGTAGTACCCTTGAATGAGTGTTCCTGCCAGAGTCTTCAGGGTATTCTTGTTTACCAGTGAGGAGATCCGGTACAAGAAACGAGTTTGTTGGTTGACTTTTTTTATTACCTTGGATGCCATTTTGTCACAGGAAAGATTTGCCTCTAGGATTGAACCCAGGTAGGTAATATCTTCTTTCCTTGTGACAATATTGTCACCCACTGTAACTGAGAAGCCGTCGGTCTTGCTGAGTTTGTTATTTGAACCGAAGAGAATGGACTCTGTTTTGCCCAGGTGTAATGATAGTTTGTTATCAGCGAGCCATATGCAGATTTTGCCTAGTTCTGAGCTGAGGGTTTTTTCAACCTGTAACTTGTTCTTGTCAGAGACCAGCAGGGCTGAGTCGTCCGCAAACAGGAACAAGTTGCAGTCACAAGCTGACGACATGTCATTTGCATAAATTAGGAACAGTAGCGGACCTAGTATGCTTCCTTGTGGAACACCACAGCTCACTGTCAGGGGGGGGATAGGGTTCCGTTTACCTCCACCATCTGTTCTCTCCCCTCCAGGTAGGATTGCATCCAGCTCACTGATAGACTATCAAAACCAATTGCTTTTAGCTTGTCAATCAGAATGGTGTGATTGACAGTGTCGAAGGCCTTTTGTAGGTCCAGCATGACCATGCCGCAGTATTTGCCCGCGTCCACCTTTTGTTTGATGTGGTCGTTTAAATAGAGAAGGCATGTGTCAGTGGAGTGGGATGTTCTGAAGCCAGATTGGAATTCGTAGGGCATGTTCCATTTTGGCCCAGACTCGACTGATCATTGACCACATTCACGCGGCGGCCATTTTGCTCTTATGACATGCTCAGGTTGTTGGAAAGCCCACCTGGGCATGACATAAGAGCAAAATGGCCGCCATGTGAATGTGGTCAAGGCAAGGGTGTCTCACTCCGATGATCTCAATCCCACCTGCCGGCGTTTGCACATGGGCTGGCGCGTCCAAACACAAAAACCAGATGTTTTGAAAAAAACATTCCCTTTCATAACATTACGCCATGAGCTTCGAACACTGAGCTGAGCTCCCGGCTCTGCAGCTCATGTAAGCCCCGTTTAAACCCCTGAGGAGCGATGTGTTACTGATGGCGACTATAGTGGAAGGCTGGTATTAAGACGTTTCAGTCACATGATGCCATTCGAAGTCTGCGCTGCACACTTCCACAGCTGCCAAGAAAATCCAACGGATTTACTATGAGAGTTCACCAATAAAACATAGATCACTACCAGATGTGTCTCCCCCTCTCCTGGTCTCTCTCCTCTCTTATTCTTTCTTCCTCCCCCTCTCTCTCTCTCTTTCTCTCTCTGTGTCTTTCATTCTACCTCTCCACACTCTAAATGACTTTTTCTCCCTAAAATTATGATCTCGGTGTGGAAACTCTGAGTCCTGGCGACTGGCGAGGCCTCCCCCATGGCCTTAATCATGCACAAGCACACGCGCCCGCACACACACACACACACGCACACACACACATGACAACACAGACGCATAGCAACCGCGGAACATCCTCCCCCATCAACACATTTCCAAATGAACACTCCACCAACTATTTCAACACATTTTCAGCCATCATCCCTCCCTTGCTGCCTCCCTTATTCTCCGCCTTGAGTTTCCGATGTCTCTGCTGGTCTCTCCTACCGAGCTCTCTCCCCGTGGAAACGACCACTAGATGGCACTGTGTCTCCTTCTTTGTCTTTGAAAAGTCCATGTTGGATCAGGTACATCCCTCAACCCCCCCCCCCCCCCCCCCCCACCCCTTCCTCTTCCTCTCCCTGACTTTCTTTTATGTTCAGGTCTGGATATATAATAGAACTCTTTGGTCTGGATATACTGATACGTACCAGATGTGTGGAAACCCCTCCTCCCACTCCCTCCGAGGAAGAGAGAGAGGGGTCGCATTTGGGCAAAGTGAATACAGAATGCTGCAAAATGTTTGTCATCTGCTTATCATTAATCTCGAGGACTGAACATTACTCCAATGTGATCTATTCAATATTGCATTTCATTGTTCAATGATATCAATGCAGTAGTAGTAGGCCCATGTAGGCAATGCACTTGAGAAATAGAGCATGGTGGAATACAAACTACTTGTTTAGTGTCGCTTATTATAGCTGTTATTATATGACATACAATCACCGTGAAAAATCAAAGAGGTTATTCAAAATTCAAGTATCAAAGCATGCAGACACTTCCCTCCCTGCACAGAGAGGAAGAACGTGTGGGGGGGGGGGGGGGGGGAATAAACCAGTGAAATGTTTGTACAGTGTCTTAAATACTATTTAAGCCGATATAGATACATCATACCTTGTGCTTGAAAATGTTTGTTTTTGATTGATTGTTTGATTGATTGATTGATTGATTGATTGATTGATTGATTGATTGATTGATTGATTGATTGAAAACTGTATTAACAGATTGCAGAATGGGTACAATACAGTACGGCTCAATACACACAATTGTTAAGGGGATGCAGACCAGAGAAAGACTTTCGTCTTGTTTACATCAGGGTCCATCAGCGTTGTTTGGAAGTAAATCCCAGAGGATCCCTTGTAGGGAAGTATAGGCACGATTCTAAGGGGTTTTGCTTTTGCATATAAACTTTCTATCATAGCCTGAGCGCGCTCTCGTTCGACGCTCATCATCAGGGAAAGCGCGTGAACTCCGCCTCCCTGCGTGCTGGTCCTCCTCTCTGCGCGCGCCTGGTTTTGCCCCTGGACCGAGTAGCGGCGCAACAACTGGATTACCAAAAAGTTTGCTAAATTCGTGTAGAGGTCGTCGGGTTTGGGTCGGAGACTCGGAGTGGTTTTGGGATCATAAGGGTTTGTGTTACTTTAGGTCGTTTTCGTTAGTGTTCCACCATGGAGGCTCGCGGAGTTCTCCTTGCGCTGCTGTGCGCCGGGACGCTCCTAACTGCGGCGCAGAGCGCCAGACCCAAGTTTGCGGGTAAGTTAATAATAATAAAAAATCTGTTTCTAAGGAAACATTACATTCCGATTTGTTTGGGGGGGAAATAATAATGTAGGGCTAATACTAGGCTAGCCATCGCGTAAATATTGCATTTGTCTTGATAAAGTTGCAACAATCCAGATGTTCACTATCTTGAAGCTCCTACGGGCGTTCGTTTGATTTACCCCCTGAACCAGAGATGGAGACAAGGAGACAATGATGTGTCATCTAGTCCACTAGTAGGTAGGCCCCTGGCTCGGTCCAGCAGGATTGTCACAACTGTAACGGGTATAAGTAACTTAACTGCATGCTTTCATGTGAAGGTTTTTTACTTTGGATGTACAGTAATGCAGCTTATTATAGTACATTATTACTACTAATGCGAACATTAAACGAGTGTAGACAAGAAGCAGTAACAACACCGACCTGCACGCCTGCCTTGGTGGCGCACTGCATGGGTGGAGCGTGTTAATAAGAAGTTACAGAAAGGGGTGGATGAGGTATAGTCGCAGGCCTACTACACCTGTTTCAACACCCCACCCACCTGTACAAGGATGGGGCCCTATACAGACCAATGAAAACCTAGAGGATACAAATGGCTCCTCTGATGCAGGTCTGTAGGCCCAGATAATCCAGCTCGGTAGTATACTGCTAATTGCAGTGCAGTGGTATACCATGGATGGATGCATAACAACCAGTTGAAGGATGGGCTGACATGAAGGATGCATGCACAAATCAATTGAATACTTAATTGATTGATTAATCATTAATTACTGTAATTATCATAATGATTTCTTTGTCTATAGCGGTGCAGTTGATGGGTGGATGAGTGGATTCATTGTCTGATTAATTTGTTGGATTTCATTTCATTCCAATTTGTTCTTGTGTTGTGCAGAGTGTCCTGTTGACCTGTTCTTCGTACTGGACACGTCTGAGAGTGTGGCCCTGAGAAGCAAACCCCCAAACTATTACATCGACCAGATCAAAGACTTCACCAAGGAGTTCATAGATCAACTCCAGGACATGTAAGACACACACACACACACACACACACGCACGCACGCACACGCACACGCACACACACACACACACACCTACCTAGAGGGGAGAGAACAGATGGTGGAGGTAAACGGCACCCTATCCCCCCCCCTCCCAGTGAGCTGTGGTGTTCCACAAGGAAGCATACTAGGACCGCTACTGTTCCTAATTTATGCAAATGACATGTCGTCAGCTTGTGACTGCAACTTGTTCTTGTTTGCGGACGACTCAGCCCTGCTGGTCTCTGACAAGAACAAGTTGCAGGTTGAAAAAACCCTCAGCTCAGAACTCGGCAAAATCTGCATATGGCTCGCTGATAACAAACTATCATTACACCTGGGCAAAACAGAGTCCATTCTCTTCGGTTCAAATAACAAACTCAGCAAGACCGACGGCTTCTCAGTTACAGTGGGTGACAATATTGTCACAAGGAAAGATGAAATTACCTACCTGGGCTCCATCCTAGAGGCAAATCTTTCCTGTGACAAAATGGCATCCAATGTAATAAAAAAAAGTCAACCAACAAACTCGATTCTTGTACCGGATCTCCTCTCTGGTAAACAAGAACACCCTGAAGACTCTGGCAGGAGCACTCATTCAAGGGTACTACGACTATGCTTGCACCTCATGGTACCAAAGCACCTCAAAGGCGCTAAAAACAAAATTACAAACATCTCAAAACAAACTGGTCAGACTACTGCTTGACCTTACTCCTAGAACCCACCTCACCCCTGCCCACTTTGACAACCTAGGATGGCTTAGAGTAGACGACAGAGTACAGCAACTTGCAATGGGCCTGGTCTACAAGATACACTACACGACCAAGGTACCCATGTACATGTCAAAATACTTCCCAAAGGTCAGTGAATACCACGATCACAACACCAGAGGGAGCTCCACAAATCATGTTAAACCCAGATTTGGCTCAAACAAGGGACTAAACACGTTCCGCAATTATGCCACATCAATGTGGAACGCCCTACCCAAAGCTGTAAAGGAATGTGAATCACTACCCACTTTCAAAAACACTCTCAAAGAACACCTACGGGAGACTGCAATTCGAAACTGGCCCCTACAAATGTCCCCCAACCCCCTCCAATGTACAGTAAATTACCAAGTATGGTTGTCAATATTCCAATGTACAGTTTTGCTTGTACAGTTGTACAGTGTTCCCCCCCCCACCCCTCCTGCCCAACCCCCCCCCCCCCCCCCCCCCCCACCCCACCCACCGAACCAGCTCTCTGTCAGGTGAGAAGAAGTGGCTGGCGACTCGACATGTATCGTATAGTGGGGACTTGTTTTGCGCCCCCTATCTGTACTGTTGAAAAAATAAAAATAAAAAATGGAGCACTTTTTTTCCAATGCGCTTTACAATTTTGTTCCTCACATTCACCTATTCACTCACACACCGATGGCGGAGGCAACCATGCAAGGTGCCAACCTGCACATCAGGAGCAATTAGGGGCTAAGTGTCTTGCTCAAGGACACATCGACACGCTGCCCGGGAGGAGCGGGAATCGAACCGGGAACCTTCCGACTACCAGACGACTGCTCTACCTCCTGAGCCACTGTCGCCTCACAAGTGGAGAAAGGGATCTCCTCTCACGATACCTGTATTGTTGTATCTCCCTTAGTCCCTTATTATGCCTAATTGCCTCTAGGAATGGAATGTAACACCATTTCATTCACAGGTTTTGTGTCAATGGTTCAACTGTAGTATTTGAACACACCTGGGTCCCGTTCCCCGTACGTGGCTAGAGTTAGCCAGATAATCTTCAGGATAACTTGACATAAGTCAAGCTTTTCGGTTCCACAAAGCAGGTTTGTCTAAATCACTATGGCAACAGATCGACATTTTTTTACTTGCTCCAGCGCAGGTTTAGTTCAGTTAGCTGGATAAACTGGCCACTCCCTCGCAAAAAATGCCAGCTCCCTTCCTCACAGATCCCATTATACCATTCTGAATTATGTTTTTGTGCTTCGTTTTTCTAGAGGGGGCTTTTGAAATGTAAAATAATAGACCTAAAATGCTGTTAACACTTTCCGTGCCACGGGTCCGGTGCCCCGGAACCCTGTTGAATGCCAACGCCCACTTCAATGATAGAGCTCTCATATTTGCGAACACATAAACTACATCTTAAATTATGGCTATGTGTATAATATGGCCGTCACTTATCAATGACTTGTTTGCAGTCAACATTGTCGAAACGGATTGTTTTTTAATCAGTTAATTTCCGTTTATTTATACCATTTTGAAAAACTCTAGTTTTTTGAAAGTTTCAGGAAAATATAAAGATTCTGTGATAAACGCCCTTTACTGGAATATTCTGGAATACACAAAAACGTTGTAATTTTTCGGCCTATTTATGAATAGCTTTCAAATAAACGCTAGATTATCGATAGTATGTGTACTTATGCACGCTATAGAAGCGGGCTGAAAAATCGAGTATCCATTTCCTGATCAGCACACACACACACACACACACACATGCACACACACATTGGGCACACGTTGATATCTCTGTGAAAAAAGCTCTGATTATCCTAAGACTGGTAAAATAGATTCCTTACCTCAGATCAGATGGTCTCCAAAAGGATTATTCCTATTCCTGATCGCCATTCCAAATATCGATCACGTTTATTGATCCAACGCTGGGTGGTCGAAACACCAACTCCACGCTGTTCTGAGGCTCCACAATGAATCCGATCGTCTCGGGTGACTTGCCTGAGAAGTAAAATGTGGAAGCAGGATTATCCCCCCCCCATGCATTTCATTCAGTCTAATCCAAAGGGGTGCAGTACCACAGGGAGAGACGATAGGGGGCGGTATTTTCCCAATGGAGCTCAGAGAGAGTTTGCAGTGGTAACGTGAGGCTAGATTGATGAAATATGAATGGAAATCGCTAATAAAAAAAAACAAGATCTCTCATCGTTGGCACTCAACGGTCGGCATGAACAAACAACAAATCTCGTCGTTGGCACTCAAAGTGTTAATAAATCATATTCAGCCTATGGATTTACTTTGTCCTAAATAATGCACGTCATAGCTATACGGCACTCGCGAGTCGCGACACACACTATGTGGTGATTTTAATAACGGAGCATTGCAAATGTGAATCCCGCTGGGATATTTTTAATGAATGAATCGGGCGTTTGGCTCTGATTCGTTTCATATTCTCCGCTGTGGATGTATTTGCTTAACCATAGCGCCCGGATTGTGTTTCATTCAAGCATAAATTGAAGCGTCTTTCCACGTGGATTGTGGATGTGAATTACGAGGAATCTGAATCTGTGGATTGTTGAATTGTATCACTGTCACTCACACGTTATTGTGATATTGTAACTGGGATTAAAATGTCTGAGGAGATGCGCTGTTTGACGGACTTGATGACGTGGACGTGACTTGAGAAAAGTGAATGAGCAATTGCAAGCCTTTGATGTTTTGATGAATGAATTTGAGAAAATGCATTTATCTGTTCAAGCACTGTTATCTGATGATGAACAAGAGGGTGATGAACATGACTGGTATAAACCAAAGGTTAATCAATTCAATGCATGTATAGATGATGTCCGAAACAGATTAAAACCTGATTAATAGTGAAACTGTTAATAGCCTCCAAACCTCTCTGACACCGTTATTTCGGGGGTCGCGCCTTGAAAACTTTGGGAACCATGTATTTATATAGTACATGATACCTAAGCGCATACAGTACAGATATCCTCATAAGTATCTATTCATTCGTATCAATTAGATACTCGTTGGGCTTGTTTTTATCTACTTATTCTGAAAGAGTTGAACTAATTATTTTCGCTAGCAAGATCTCATTTGATTATTCATCCCATTAAGCCTACTGCCAGTAGTAAATGTGTTAGGCACATTTAAAGAAATATAATCTGATTGATTGGGGTAATGAGGGACTTGAAATTAGCCTATAGATATACATTTAACTTGTCGCGACGCTATTGAGCCGTACTGTATTGTACCCATTCTGCAATCTGTTAATAAATTTTTCAATCAATCAATGCTGTTAGAAAATCAGGATTTCGGCGATCGACATCTGCTGCCTTTTCAGGTGAGGCGGCCGCGCGCAATTATCCTGAGTACTCAAGTCTGGTTCGAATTAACGAGAGTGAATCAGCCTTCGAGGAACAGGGATAGCCTGGTTTCAATCATCGGGTTAATTGAATCTGGCTAATGGGACTTTTGATCGACTTAGTTGAACCAGGTACGGGGAATAGGGCCCAGACGACCTGAGCTATTGTTATGCAAAGTAGCCAGGTGGGTACTTGGCGCAGAGTCGAGTGGAACGCATTCTTGTGTGCACGTGCGTTCACATCCGTGCATGTGCGTGCTCCTGCATGCTCCCGCTCATGTTGGCGCTCCCTTAGTCCCTTATCGTTGTGTCATGTTTATCTCCTCTCAGGATACCTGTGTTGTCGGCGCACCCTTATCGTTGTGTCATGTTTATCTCCTCTCATGATACCTGTGTTGTTGGCGCGCCCTTATCGTTGTGTCATGTTTATCTCCTCTCATGATACCTGTGTTGTTGGCGCGCCCTTATCGTTGTGTCATGTTTATCTCCTCTCATGATACCTGTGTTGTCGGCGCGCCCTTATCGTTGTGTCATATTTATCTCCTCTCAGGATACCTGTGTTGTCGGCGCTCCCTTATCGTTGTGTCATGTTTATCTCCTCTCAGGATACCTGTGTTGTCGGCGCGCCCTTATCGTTGTCTCATGTTTATCTCCTCTCAGGATACCTGTGTTGTCGGCGCGCCCTTATCGTTGTGTCATGTTTATCTCCTCTCAGGATACCTGTGTTGTTGGCACGCCCTTATCGTTGTGTCATGTTTATCTCCTCTCAGGATACCTGTGTTGTTGGCGCGCCCTTATCGTTGTGTCATGTTTATCTCCTCTCAGGATACCTGTGTTGTTGGCGCGCCCTTATCGTTGTGTCATGTTTATCTCCTCTCAGGATACCTGTGTTGTTGGCGCGCCCTTATCGTTGTGTCATGTTTATCTCCTCTCAGGATACCTGTGTTGTTGGCGCGCCCTTATCGTTGTGTCATGTTTATCTCCTCTCAGGATACCTGTGTTGTTGGCGCGCCCTTATCGTTGTGTCATGTTTATCTCCTCTCAGGATACCTGTGTTGTCGGCGCGCCCTTATCGTTGTGTCATGTTTATCTCCTCTCATGATACCTGTGTTGTCGGCGCGCCCTTATCGTTGTGTCATGTTTATCTCCTCTCATGATACCTGTGTTGTCGGCGCTC
>NC_140168.1:16720404-16735404 GCF_963971535.1 Notolepis coatsorum | reverse complement strand
TGTTCTCTTTTCTCTTTTCTTCTCTTCTTTTCTGTTCTGTTCTGTTCTCTCTTCTCTTCTGTTCTCTTCTCTTCTCTTCTCTTCTCTTCTCTTCTCTTCTCTTCTCTTTAATTCCACTCCTCTCTAAATTCAATGAAACGTTGATATTGTGTCTAACACCATGCTCTCTGTTTTTTCCTTCTTCAGACAAACGAGACGAAGGACGTGGTATGTTTTTTGTCTTTGTCCACAAATTCTTAAAATGGAAAATACATTCCATGTTTTGCACATGTTTGCTTACATTGGACCTCGCCTCATTCACTCGCATCATAACAAGTGTCTTCATAAATATCAATTCATAAAGAACAAACTTAAGAAAGATCCCAGCCGGATCCACGAACACGTGAAAATGTGTTCTTAAACAGCCAAAGTGTTCTCAGCTCCGCCAGCTGCAGTATGTATACAGTAAGAATAAATAAATAAATCTATATGTTCATTCAAACCTTTATTTATTCTCGAAAATACAATTGAGGTCACCCGCATTTTCAATGTCATAGAGACTTTACAGACATTTCAATGCACACATTTCTACAATATAACAATAATAAATATGAATAACTATCTATATAGTACTTTTTTCACACATGGACCGCAGTCCAGAGTGCCCCACAGCAATTAGTATAAAATGAACATCAGCACACACAATTGACAGAATAAAAAACAATGCATAAATTGCAGACATAAGAATAGGTATAAAAGACAATAAAAGTAGTGCAATGTAAACGCGCAGTCCCCCAAACACCCCACACACCAAATCCCTACCAGATCCCCATCCAAGACACACCCCCCTGATAAAGCATGCCATGACTGAAGGAAAACACAAACAGCCCGCGCGCCACTCACACCGCCATGCACGGCGACGGGAATATGGTATATATATACTATATATATATATATGTATACAGTAAGAATAAATAAATAAATCTATATGTATATATGGTGGTATATACGTGGTGCATGGTGCACCGTAAACACAGACCTAACTGTTGTAAGTAGTATTCTACAGCTGGACAAAGGGTGGTGCTGAGGTCAACAGATGCCACTTGGTGGAGGCTATGAGGACCTTGTGTAACGGAGGTACCGCGAGTATTATATCCACAGTCACGATGGACTTCAGTTGTTGTGAAGTGACTGTGGCACGTAGCGGGACTGCAAGTAAACTAAATCCACCCATAAAAGGCATGCAGACACGTTACCAAAAGGTGAATTCACCTCTTGGTATAGTGGTCTGCGATGTCGCCCATGGTGCGGGAGACCCGGGTTCGACACTCACTCGGGGCGATCCCTTAACAGGGGTCGAACTTTAACACAACGCAGAGGTGGCAATACGAGCCCGGCTGCACTTGCGTGCATCATCACAGTGGTTAACAAACACTGCATCAATGTGCACAATTCAATAATTCAGTCCAGTTCTGGGGTTTGAATTGGCAGGATTTTCTTTCATGACATTGTGCGCTAACTTAAACCCTTTTACTTAGCTTAAGTAAATTATTTTAGCTGAAGTGTAACAACAATACTTAGAGGTATTATGCAATGAACTGGTGTGAAAATTAAAAAAAGAATTCAAATCACAATGTATTGATTGGGATCCAAAAAAAATCATGCTATATTGAGAATCATTTAATAATATTTTAGATACAGCAGCATCATCATACTTTATCGCCCACACTTTCAATTACCAAAGGGCAGCCATTTTGAGTCCATGTTCCCTATATATCATCACTTAGTGTTTTTGTTTAGGAGGTCTCATTGTCATACCTACTGTAGTTCAACTTGCGTAATGATGACGATCTACCTCATTTCTGCATTTTAGCATTTAGCATTTTTGTAAATGTTTTGTTTTGTATGTTGTATGTTTTCTATAGTGTTTGATCCTTATTCTTTTACTTTTTACTATACGAAGCACAAGGATTTCACTCAAATGTACATGTACCTTATATGTGACAAATAAAACAAAAGTTGAAAGTTGAAACTTGAAACCATAACCGATCTGAAACCTTTCCTCTTTTCCAGTGTTGCTCGTTCGACTGCAACGTAAGTACCCCACATCACACCTCTACGACAGCTAATAGCGCTCTAGCGATGTGGTCTTAAGAGCAATGACATGATGCTTTATGTATTGTTTGCAGGCTCCAGGTGGCCCCAAGGGACCCGACGGAGAACTCGGCTCCACGGTGAGATATTATAACGCAAATACGACTAATCTTCAAGAATGTTGTTTGGGCTAAAGGCGTATGCATAGAGAGACATTACGACGCGAGACACGCGATCGTACGTCAGGTTGCACTGATCCATTCCGGTTTGTTAATCTATACTTTCCTCGCATTATGTTTTCGCAGGGAGAGACCGGCAGACCAGGCATGCCAGGAGAGAAGGGAGACATCGGAGCCGTGGTAAGTATCTTTGAAACATAATCTGGATGAAAATCACATTTACCCACTGTGCCCCCCCCCACCCCCCCCAGAGTAATCACAATCAATCTACTACACACTTTTACCCAAATACAAGTTATTTTTAGTAGAATCAGTTAGGCTTGATGTAGATATCACTAGATTGTCGTGAAAACTAACTATATATTTTGTTGTGTTTACAGGGCAATGTTGGAGATCCTGGTCCTATTGGTTACCGTGGGATGAAGGTATAGAGCACTGAAAAGAAGACAAGGATGTACACCACCAGCCAGACATCAAATAACACTATACCGTATATTCAGATAACGTTAGTGTATATTCACATAACGTTACTGTATATTCTGATAACGTCACTGTATATTCACATAACGTTACTGTATATTCTGATAACGTTACTGTATATTCACATAACGTTAGCGTATATTCACATAATGTTAGCGTATATTCACATAACGTTACCGTATATTCACATAACGTTACTGTATATTCACATAACGTTACTGTATATTCACATAACGTTAGCGTATATTCAGATAGCATATATTCACATAACATTACTGTATATTCAGATAACGTTACTGTATATTCACATAATGTTAGCGTATATTCACATAACGTTAGCGTATATTCACATAACGTCACCGTATATTCACATAACGTTAGTGTATATTCACATAACGTCACTGTATATTCACATAACGTTACTGTATATTCTGATAACGTCACTGTATATTCACATAACGTTACTGTATATTCTGATAACGTTACTGTATATTCACATAACGTTAGCGTATATTCACATAATGTTAGCGTATATTCACATAACGTTACCGTATATTCACATAACGTTACTGTATATTCACATAACGTTACTGTATATTCACATAACGTTAGCGTATATTCACATAACGTTACCGTATATTCACATAACGTTACTGTATATTCACATAACGTTAGCGTATATTCACATAATGTTAGCGTATATTTACATAACGTTACCGTATATTCACATAACGTTACTGTATATTCACATAACGTTACTGTATATTCACATAACGTTACCGTATATTCACATAACGTTACTGTATATTCACATAACGTTACCGTATATTCACATAACGTTACTGTATATTCACATAATGTTAGCGTATATTCACATAACGTTAGCGTATATTCACATAATGTTAGCGTATATTCACATAACGTTACCGTATATTCACATAACGTTACTGTATATTCACATAATGTTACTGTATATTCACATAACGTTAGCGTATATTCACATAACGTTACCGTATATTCACATAACGTTACTGTATATTCACATAACGTTAGCATATATTCAGATAGCATATATTCACATAACATTACTGTATATTCAGATAACGTTACTGTATATTCACATAACGTTAGCGTATATTCACATAACGTTACCGTATATTCACATAACGTTACTGTATATTCACATAACGTTACCGTATATTCAGATAGCATATATTCACATAACATTACTGTATATTCAGATAACGTTACTGTATATTCACATAATGTTAGCGTATATTCACATAACATTGCTCTATATTCACATAATGTTAGCATATATTCACATACTGTTAGCATATATATTCACATAACGTTACAGTATATTCACATAACGTTACTGTATATTCACATAATGTTAGCATATATTCACATACTGTTAGCGTATATTCACATAACGTTACCGTATATTCACATAACGTTACCGTATATTCCTAAAACTGAACTAGGGACCTTGTTCTGTTTTGATGAACCCTATAGCACTTCAGATTCAGACTGGTTGATTATAAAGATTGAATCCATTGATTATGAAGTTTTTTTTTGTGGCTGTTGACATTAATGATAGCGACAGGTCAAAGATAATTATGGAATGATAATTTGATGACATAATGTTATGGATGTAGAGCAACAGCAATATATGAAGGATGTGAAACACCATAAACGCCCATGAAATATGATAATAACTACTTATGCCTCTGTTTCCAGGGAGACCGCGGTGGAAGAGGATACAAGGTATGAACACACAATTTTGAAGTACAAAATAAACACAACAAATAATAATAAACACCTATGCAATTACACTGAACATCACATGAAGGTGATGTTATTGGATGTGGCTGACCGATTTCTTCTTGTGTTTGCTACAGGGAGATAGAGGCCACAAAGGTTACAAGGTGAGCAGTTAATTTTGTTGTGATAAGTGGATGATGGGCTTATGGAGGCCTGTCTCCTATTGGCTGATGCTCTGAGGTCTACTCTCCTGTGGGTGGTTCCTCAGAGGTCTACTCTCCTGTGGGTGGTTCCTCTGAGGTCTGCTCTCCTGTGGGTGGTTCCTCTGAGGTCTACTCTCCTGTGGGTGGTTCCTCTGAGGTCTACTCTCCTGTGGGTGGTTCCTCTGAGGTCTACTCTCCTGTGGGTGGTTCCTCAGAGGTCTACTCTCCTGTGGGTGGTTCCTCTGAGGTCTACTCTCCTGTGGGTGGTTCCTCTGAGGTCTACTCTCCTGTGGGTGGTTCCTCTGAGGTCTACTCTCCTGTGGGTGGTTCCTCTGAGGTCTACTCTCCTGTGGGTGGTTCCTCTGAGGTCTACTCTCCTGTGGGTGGTTCCTCTGAGGTCTACTCTCCTGTGGGTGGTTCCTCTGAGGTCTACTCTCCTGTGGGTGGTTCCTCTGAGGTCTACTCTCCTGTGGGTGGTTCCTCTGAGGTCTACTCTCCTGTGGGTGGTTCCTCTGAGGTCTACTCTCCTGTGGGTGGTTCCTCTGAGGTCTACTCTCCTGTGGGTGGTTCCTCTGAGGTCTACTCTCCTGTGGGTGGTTCCTCTGAGGTCTACTCTCCTGTGGGTGGTTGCTCTGAAGTCTAATAATCATGGATCGGATGGGAAAGATCGGTCTCAGAGCCAATCACAGCCGTTAATAGATAAATTAAAACCATTAAGGGGAAAGCTGTGATGCAGGCTATTATTTTCTTGATCAATTTCAATTTCAATTGGCAAACATATTTTACCTACATTGGATTGGTTTTGATTGGTCCCAACTAATAATCAATATTTATTCAATTATTACTCCCCCCCCCCTCTCTCTCTCTCTCTCTCTCTCTCTCTCTCTCTCTCTCTCTCTCTCTCTCTCTCTCTCTCTCTCTCTCTCTCTCTCTCTCTCTCTCTCTATCTCTCTCTCTCTCTCTCTCTCTCTCTCTCTCCCTCTCTCTCTTCCTCCCCCTCCTCCTCTCACAGGGAGACAAAGGTCACAGAGGTACAGATGGAGTTGATGGACGCAAGGTGAGACTCATGTCCCTCTAACCGCACAGTTTGGGCTATTTCATTATGATCTATTTGTGTGTGATCATGTTGGTCTGGTTATCTCAATGTTCCACGATTGTCTTCCTCCTTGCTAGGGCGGCGCCGGTTTCCCTGGACTTTCCGGCTGTAAAGGTACACCAGGATCTGACGTGAGTACAAATACATTTCATCTCAGACTAAAAGCAGAGCCACGTTCTGACAGTACTCAAATACAACGCAAAGCGAAATCTGAAGGCAGCACAAATGTATACAAAGTCAATGCGCAAACGGGGAAATTCGCCAGGCATGATGGAGCGAACGTGGGCCTATCTTCACAATGAATGTAATAGACTCACTGCTGTGAATTCCCTGTAGCCTACACTGTAACAAAAAAAATGTCACGGGAAATTCATTGTATTATTTTACAGATTACTTTTGTTTTTCTACTTTAAGTGTAAATGCCATAAAAATACAGTAAATTACCTTTTATCAAAATATTAACCATTAAATAAAGGTTGTAATCTGTAAATGTATTTGATAATTTTAAGTAATAAGTATTTGACAACCGTTGCTGCCAGACATTTACCGTTTTTTTACAGTCTTCTTTTTGACAGTGTATACATACTGAATAGGTTACGTTTAGAAATCGTTTTACATTTCTTTTTTTTTTACATGTCAACAATGCTACTGTCCAACTGGCACACTGACAGTACTGACTGCACAGCCAGACAGCATTTCTCTTGGAGTTGTATCCTAACATCCTATGAGCTTTACTGAACCCGTCTCGCGCCTTGAGGCCCCCGTCCCCCACAGGCTTGTTAAACGCTGGCGTCACGCACGGGGAACGGCTTCAATTACAACCACATGGAACCCCCAGCGAGCCATGTTCTCCTGCGTTCCTCGTCATGTTTACAACCACATGGAACCCCCAGCGAGCCATGTTCTCCTGCGTTCCTCGTCATGTTTACAACCACATGGAACCCCCAGCGAGCCATGTTCTCCTGCGTTCCTCGTCATGTTTACAACCACATGGAACCCCAGTGAGCCATGTTCTCCTGCGTTCCTCGTCATGTTTACAACCACATGGAACCCCCAGCGAGCCATGTTCTCCTGCGTTCCTCGTCATGTTCCACATGGAACCCCAGTGAGCCATGTTCTCCTGTGTTCCCCAGCGAGCCATGTTCTCCAGTGTTCCTCCACATGGAACACCAGCGAGCCATGTTCTCCAGTGTTCCTCCACATGGAACACCAGCGAGCCATGTTCTCCTGCGTTCCTCCACATGGAACACCAGCGAGCCATGTTCTCCTGCGTTCCTCCACATGGAACCCCAGTGAGCCATGTTCTCCTGTGTTCCTCGTCATGTTTCACATGGAACCCCAGTGAACCATGTTCTCCTGCGTTCCTCCACATGGAACCCCAGTGAGCCATGTTCTCCTGCGTTCCCCGTCATGTTTACTGGTCGTCAAAGAGAAGCCGCCTATTCTCGGTCCTCGCTCCACAACGGTGGAATGAACTTCCCGCCACAGTCAGGACGGCCGAATCCCGACCAATCTTTCGCTGTCGACTAAAAACTTCAATCAATATCTGAAAACAAGAAAGAAAAAAGAAAAAAAACACTAACCATAGAAGCCAAAACCGATATATTGGAAGTTGTATTGTTTATAGTAATAGAATTGTATTTAGGTTGTTTTTTTATCCACTTTTTCTCCCATTTTCTATTTTTCTCCCATCCCAATTTCGTATCGTCCAATTCAACCCTCCCCTGTCTCGAACGCTGTTTCTTGCCTCCCACAAGCCGGCTGCCATGTGGACTAAGTCATACATAGCAAGAGTCCCCTCCGATACTCGAGGTAACAGCAGTCGCATCTTTTCACCTGCGCGGCGCGATCTTTCAGCGTCAGGGGTCTGCGCTTTGGAGGGGCGCCGCCCCCATCGCTTCCTGATTCTACTGCGCAGGCGCACAAACCGACCTGTAGGAGTCGCTGTCCACAACGCCCGACCCCCACCCATCAGTTTCCCACCCCCTAATACTGCCAATGTGTATTAGTACGGATGACCAGCTAAACTGAGAGCAATGTGGAGCGCTGGGCTCGAACAGGCGAACCCAGCGTCTCCAGTATTCGTGGTGAGCGCCTTGCCCAGCCGCCTTATTGTATTTATGTTTTGAATATTAGGGGCACACCACTAGGGCCACATCACTTCTTAGTATAATAGGTAATAATAGTATAATAATATAGTATTAGAGTAATGTTATCCTACTACCGGAGCAATAGGGAAGATGCAAACTGTTCTGTTCTCAACCATAATTTTCTTTGGATAATAAACACCTTACAAACTCAGCTGCAGCCTGGACATTCAACTCTGTCAACATCCACAACTTCTTTTGTTACCCGAGTAGAAGAAAATCTGAGTAGGTGCATTGGGGCGCATTGTCAATGTATTAGGGAACGACAGGCGGCCACTACACTAACCTTCTTACTGTCCTATACTACCATGCACTCCTCCTACTATACTAATATGTCTATGCACTCAACACTGCAGCACCCAAGTTTGAAGCACTGTTTGATCATTGTTACTCAGCTGAAAGAGTTGTACCCTTGTACCCTGCTGACTTGTCGTACAGAACTTCGCTTTGGATAAAAGCGTTCAGCTAAATGACAAAATGTAAATGTTCTGCATACTCACATACAGACAAACAATCATACATGTACATACACATACACGCACACACACACACACACGCACACACGCACACGCACGCACGCACGCACACACACACACACACACACACACACACACACACACACACACATACTTCTCTCTCTCTCACTCTCTTTGAAACCAACGCACACAAACAAACAGCCCGGCGTGTCCATCTGTGTTTAGTGGCTTGTCCAGGCTTTGCTTACAGAGTAGCCATTATCCACAGCCCTGTGTTGGGAGGCGCCAGTCGTAGTGTGTGTCGCCGTGTGTCATCCAGGCCTGTGTGTACTCCCCCAGGCCCCTGAGGGCCAGGGGGGGGGCGGGGGGGCGGGGGGCTGTGGGGTCCTTAATCACCACAGCGCCTGTTTACATTTTCTTCTGGCAGATTGTTTAAATGAAGCCATAAATTCATACTGTTAATACACATAGTGTAACACACACACACACGCGCGCGCGAGCGCTCTCAGGCACGCTGGCCTTGCGAGTCGAAGATTGTGGCTTCAGCTGCTTCTGATCATGTAGTGAAAGTATCTCGTGTGTGGTTCTTTGTTTCCAGGGCTTACAAGGAGACGTCGGACCGAAGGGAGACGCTGGTCCTTTCGGACAGAAAGGACACAAAGTAAGATATGAGGAGAAAAAAAAAATGCGAAAATACCGCGATCGATCCTCACCGATTGTTTTGTCTGCGTTTTTTGTGTGTTATTACCGCGTGCGCGCTGAGACGTTGTGTGCTTGCCCCCTACCAGGGAGATGGCGGGAAAGACGGGGAATCAGGAAGACCCGGGAACTACGGCCCTCTGGGAGCGCGGGTACGTCTGAGATATAGAAATGAGCGGCAAAACGAGGTACGTGTCGAATAATAGATCACACATATACTTATGTATGCGAAACTCTGTGTTCCGATAGGGTGAGCCGGGACCTCGCGGAGCCAATGGGGACAAAGGAGAGCGCGGCGATGATGTAAGTGATTCACCGCCAATATGTTATGGATACGGAAACCCAGGAAGTTGAACGTTGACAGAATGTGGATGTTTTAAAGGTTTGTGACACGGAGTCCATGTTTGTGTTTCAGGGTGTTTCAGGACCAGTTGGAACCCGCGGAGACGGAGTAAATAAGACTCAGATATTACTACTCTGTGTGTGTGTGTTTGTATGTGTGTATGTGTGTTTGTTTGTTTGTTAATGTGTGTGTGTTTGTATGTATGTGTGTGTTTGTATGTATGTTTGTGTGTTTGTTTGTTTATGTGTGTGTGTGTGTGTGTGTGTGTTTGTATGTATGTGTGTGTATGTGCGTGCGTGTGTTCATATGTGTATGTGTGTGTGTGTGTTTGTATGTGTGTGTTTGTATGTATGTTTGTGTGTTTGTTTGTGTACGTGTGTGTGTTTGTATGTATGCTTGTTTGTTTATGTGTGTATGTGCGTGTGTGTGTTTGTATATGTATCTGTGTGTGTGTGTGTGTGTGTGTGTGTGTGTGTGTTTGTATGTGTGTGTTTGTATGTATGTTTGTGTGTTTGTTTGTGTACGTGTGTGTGTTTGTATGTATGCTTGTTTGTTTATGTGTGTGTGTGTGTTTGTATATGTATCTGTGTGTGTTTGTATGTGTGCACGTGTGTGTGTATGCCCGTGTTTGTGCATGTTGCCAAAGCACCGACCAACATATCTCCCCTCCCCTCCAGGGAACAGTCGGAGAGAAGGGCGAGCAAGGTTCCCGTGGAAACAGAGGCCCAAGAGGAGGAGCCGTAAGTGATGATAAGAAGGATTGAGGAGGAACAGGGGAATGAGGGGTAGATGTATATTCCATTCCTTACCTAGGGAACACCCTGTTGACCCTTTCACTGCCACACTACAGAAGGTTAACCCTTTACTATCACACTACCGACGGTTAGTGTGATAGTAGAGGGTTAACCTTCTGTGGTGTGGCAGTGAAAGGGTTAACCTGATGTTGTGTGGCAGTGAAAGGGTTAACCTTCTGCATATTGTCGCAGTGAAAGGGTTAACCGTTTGGTAGTGCGGCAGTGAAAGGGTTAAAATACTGTTACCAGGGTAAACCCTATTAAAATACTGTTACCAGGGTAAACCCTATTCAAATACTGTTACCAGGGTAAACCCTATTAAAATACTGTTACCAGGGTAAACCCTATTCAAATACTGTTACCAAGGTTAACCCTATTCACATACTGTTACCAGGGTTAACCCTATTCAAATACTGTTACCAAGGTTAACCCTGTTCACATACTGTTACCAGGGTTAACCCTATTCAAATACTGTTACCAGGGTAAACCATATTCAAATACTGTTACCAAGGTAAACCCTATTCAAATTACCAGGGTAAACCCTATTCAAATACTGTTACCAGGGTAAACCCTATTAAAACACTATTACCAGGGTAAACCCTATTCAAATACTGTTACCAGGGTAAACCCTATTCAAATTACCAGGGTAAACCCTATTAAAACACTATTACCAGGGTAAACCCTATTCAAATACTATTACCAGGGTAAACCCTATTCAAATACTGTTACCAGGGTAAACCCTATTGAAATACTGTTACCGGGGTAAACCCTATTACAATACTGTTACCAGGGTAAACCCTATTCAAATACTGTTACCAGGGTAAACCCTATTACAATACTGTTACCAAGGTAAACCCTATTACAATACTGTTACCAGGGTAAACCCTATTCAAATACTGTTACCAGGGGTAAACCCTATTACAATACTGTTACCAGGGTAAACCCTATTCAAATACTGTTACCAGGGTAAACCCTATTACAATACTGTTACCAAGGTAAACCCTATTACAATACTGTTACCAGGGTAAACCCTATTGAAATACTGTTACCAGGGGTAAACCCTATTCAAATACTGTTACCAGGGTAAACCCTATTCAAATACTGTTACCAGGGTAAACCCTATTCAAATACTGTTACCAGGGTAAACCCTATTACAATACTGTTACCAGGGGTAAACCCTATTACAATACTGTTACCAGGGGTAAACCCTATTCAAATACTGTTACCAGGGTAAACCCTATTACAATACTGTTACCAGGGGTAAACCCTATTCAAATACTGTTACCAGGGTAAACCCTATTCAAATACTGTTACCAGGGTAAACCCTATTCAAATACTGTTACCAGGGTAAACCCTATTCAAATACTGTTACCAGGGGTAAACCCTATTACAATACTGTTACCAGGGGTAAACCCTATTCAAATACTGTTACCAGGGGTAAACCCTATTACAATACTGTTACCAGGGGTAAACCCTATTCAAATACTGTTACCAGGGTAAACCCTATTCAAATACTGTTACCAGGGTAAACCCTATTCAAATACTGTTACCAGGGTAAACCCTATTCAAATACTGTTACCAGGGGTAAACCCTATTACAATACTGTTACCAGGGGTAAACCCTATTCAAATACTGTTACCAGGGTAAACCCTATTCAAATACTGTTACCAGGGTAAACCTTATTCAAATACTGTTACCAGGGGTAAACCCTATTCAAATACTGTTACCAGGGTAAACCTTATTCAAATACTGTTACCAGGGGTAAACCCTATTCAAATACTGTTACCAAGGTAAACCCTATTCAAATACTGTTACCAGGGTAAACCCTATTCAAATACTGTTACCAGGGTAAACCCTATTCAAATACTGTTACCAAGGTAAACCCTATTCAAATACTGTTACCAAGGTAAACCCTATTCAAATACTGTTACCAGGGTAAACCCTATTCAAATACTGTTACCAAGGTAAACCCTATTACAATACTGTTACCAGGGGTAAACCCTATTAAAATACTATTACCAGGGTAAACCCTATTCAAATACTGTTACCAAGGTAAACCCTATTACAATACTGTTACCAGGGGTAAACCCTATTAAAATACTATTACCAGGGTAAACCCTATTACAATACTGTTACCAAGGTAAACCCTATTAAAATACTATTACCAGGGTAAACCCTATTCAAATACTGTTACCAGGGGTAAACCCTATTCAAATACTGTTACCAGGGTAAACCCTATTACAATACTGTTACCAAGGTAAACCCTATTAAAATACTATTACCAGGGTAAACCCTATTCAAATACTGTTACCAGGGGTAAACCCTATTTAAATTACCAGGGTAAACCCTATTCAAATACTGTTACCAGGGGTAAACCCTATTCAAATACTGTTACCAGGGTAAACCCTATTCAAATACTGTTACCAGGGGTAAACCCTATTACAATACTGTTACCAGGGGTAAACCCTATTACAATACTGTTACCAGGGGTAAACCCTATTACAATACTGTTACCAGGGTAAACCCTATTACAATACTGTTACCAGGGGTAAACCCTATTCAAATACTGTTACCAAGGCAAACCCTACTGTTTCAGGAAGTTGTGAGGAGTTTAACTCGAACTGGCAGAATTGCAACCACACTCACTTAGTGATAGAGATTTGGCTGTCATATTGTTTTTCCAACATCACATAATTACTGACATAATTCATCCTTGGCCCTGTGTGTGTGTCTTGCTTGCCTGTTGTTATTTTGTCTTGGTGGCTACATAGATCATCTGTGGCTGATTTCAACATTTGTCATTTTCTTTAACAGGGGGAGCCAGGACCTCGTGGAGAGCAGGGGAGGGAGGGCTCATCTGGTCCCAATGGAGACCCAGTAAGAGACACGCACACACACACACAAATTATTTTCTTGTTTGTTTCTGGTTAAAGGCACAATTAGTAGCATTTTACAAAATAAAAAACAATGTATAGACTCATACAAACAATCCCTCTTAACCCTATCACTACCACACTACAGAAGGTTAACCTTTCACTACCACACTACAGACGGTTACCAAGTCTGTAGTGTGGTAGTGAAAGGGTTACCCTTCTGTAGTGTGGTAGTGAAAGGGTTAACCATTTGTCGTGTGGCAGTGAAAGGGTGGCAGTGAAAGTGTTAACCTTCTGTATTGTTGCAGTGAAGGGGTGAACCCTTTGGTAGTGTGGTGGTGAAAGGGTTAAGTGTCTTTATCTGCAGAGACCTTTCCCCTCTGTCTGTGTTTTCTTGTCTTGCTGAGCTTGGGACATTTCTGGGCATCAACCTTTAGGCAGTGGGTGCACGTTATAAGTAATATATTTACATATTGTATCGTATTGTACAATGTGTACGTATTACAAATAGGTGTATAATATATATATATATATTTCATATTCAGCGTTTCCAAAAAAAAGAATGTTGGCTTGTTCCTTTGTCAACTTTATCTTTTTCTACCTAAAGTTGAACCCAAAAAAGGTTTCTGACAAGTTTGATATGATATTGCTGGGTCTTGAGTCAGTTTGATCTGAACTACGTTCTGTGGTACGGCGACTGTGCTCCAGTGACATCTAGTGGCCGAAACTACTCGATATGCCTTTAAAGTGATAGCTTTGTTGAGAGAGGACATGTCTATTTTTCCATACTGTCTTCAAAAAATATATATATTGTTTTTGGAAATGCAAACATCCCATATCGGTCTAGTCATAACAGGGACACACACGCACAAAAGTACAAACGCTCTTACGGACAGAAACACACACATGCAGACACTTATAGACACCCACATTATGCACGCACACAATTACAGACACGTCCATCCACACACACACACACACACACACACACACGCACACGCACACGCATACGCACACACACAGACACATGCAGTACTGGAAGTACTATTGCCCACACTGTTCATGCATAGTATTTCAGGAGGCAGTAGAGGATCAATTCCAAGCCTCCCAGTCACCTTTTCTCTGGCTGCAACCTTTTTTCCAAGTTGAAGTGTGTGTGGGAGATGTCGAGGGGGGGGGGGGGGGGGGGCAATCATGCACGTGTGCATACACATGTGTGTGTGTGTGCCGTGCACGCGATTTTTGTGTGTATTGTAAGTGTGCGTGCTTATTTCCTTCGTCCATTTTTCTGTCTGTGGGAGTATAATGGACAGCAGCCGAAAATTGGTGGAAATCGGGCGAGTGCCCAGAGTGCTTAGACCTCTCTCTCTCTCCCTCTCTCTCTCTCTCTCTCTCTCTCTCTCTCTCTCTCTCTCTCTCTCTCTCTCTCTCTCTCTCTCTCTCCCATCTTTCTCTCTTTCTCAAGCTTTTCTTTCTTTCTCCTGGGAACATCCACGCTCACTCTTTCCCCTCTGACTCAGTCCTTCTCTCCCGCCGTCTGAAGCCAAAGCCTCAGTATGGTTCTGTTAATAAGTCAAAGAGCACTGCAAAAATAATAGTGGGTTACATGCGTTAGTTGTGGTGACCGCCGTGATGTCATAGCTCTCAAAGGCTCTTTTGTGCGTTAGGCCACGCCCCCCCCCCCTCTCCATCAGAACGGCATTAGCAAGGACAACATGGAAGAAACTAGGCATACTTCAAACACTGGGGGGGGGGGGGGGGGGGGGGGGTGTACTGTAACTGTATATTCATCCAAACTTCCGTTTGCAACGTTTTGCTATACAACACACACACAGGCTGATTATATAAATATGTTGGTACCATTAAGAAC
>NC_140168.1:16692986-16720204 GCF_963971535.1 Notolepis coatsorum | reverse complement strand
GAACACCCCCCCCCCCCCCCCAAAAAAGAAACAGCCAGAAACTGTACACTGTTTGAAAAGGAGATGGAAGAAGCAAAGCTTATCCGTTTCCATCCCCCATCAAATAACTAATTGCAAGATTATATATTCATTCAATCTTTATTTATACTCGATAATACACTGAGTAATTAAACTCATTTACAGTGCCGTCGAGATGTTACATATATACGACACGATTTCCAATACACAACATATGATACAATACAATTTGCAAATACTTCAACTACACACAACACAATCACACACGCACTCACACACGCACACACACACACACGCGCACACACACACACACACACACACACACACACACTAGACTCTCATGTCACCCTTCCCCTCAAAACATTCTCATACAATAAGTGGGATAATAACTGGGAAGCTACTGCTAGCTACTGCTGTCACAGGGGGTGGTGGTGGCACGACTCAGGAAATTACAATATCGCCGGCTTATTTTGATTAAGGGCGTCAGACACTATATGAAATATTGACTTGTCCCGGTTGGTTTTCCACCAACGGCTGGAACAGGAGGGTGTGGATGTGTAGGTGTTTTACTGGCGTCTTTAATAGACTATTAACTGTGTTGTTGTTGTTGTGCTGCAGGGCGAGTCTGGCAGAGCTGGATCTCCTGGCTACAGAGGAGATGAAGGAGGGCCTGGACGTGAGGTAGAACACCCACACACACACACACACACACACGCACACACACACACACACACACACACACACACGCACACACACACACACACACACACACACACACACACACACACACACTAATCGACCAATAAAATCATACATATACCTGAGGTAGAACACACACACACACACACACACACGCACACACACACACACACACACACACACACACACACACACACACACACTAATCGACCAATAAAATCATACATATACCTGAGGTAGAACACACACACACAAGACCACTAATCGACCAATTAAGGTATACATATATACCTGAGATAGAACACACACACACACACACACACACACACACACACACACACACACACACACACACGCACACACACACACACACACACACACACACACACACACACACACACACACGTGTCACAAGTTACATTGCATGTGTTCTTAATCTTATCTTTACTCTCGTCACACAGGGACCCAAAGGACCAAGAGGAATCAAAGGATCTCCAGGAGACAGAGGCCAGCTGGGAGAGAGGGTGAGAGAGAGAGAGAGAGAGAGAGAGAGAGAGAGAGAGAGAGAGAGAGAGAGAGACATCCATCCTATGCCATGACATCTGTGTGTGATTGGGATATATGTGAATATAAGTGGTTTCAACTAAAGACAAACATAATTCATCATTCTAGAGAGTGGACTGAATTTGATTTCCTGTCAGATGTTGATATTAGGAAATCAGCTGTAGTCTGTGGTTGTGGTCGTGTAACTCCAACATGGCCGCCCGTTACCCATTGCATTGGTAACCACTTTAGAAAGAAAACGTCTCATTTCTGTGCAACTGTAAAATGGCTAAAACACTGGAAAAATCGTGATGTGACTGTTCCATGCGAATTGTTTACAGGATCCAGTAATAAAACATCAACGCATTACATTTCTGTTGATACATTTCTCATCCCAACGGGTATAGCAACCGTTTTTGCACATAGCAGCTGTTTTCTCTTCCAACATGGAGCGAGTCAATGGTCATTCTGGTCTCTGTTCCACCGAAAGCGCCTTGACAAACATAATCCTGAGACCTTCCTCTGCCTCAGGGAGAAGATGGCGCTCCAGGAAATGGAACTGAAGGCTGCATGGATTCCAGGTATGTGAAGATTAGATCAGATCAGATTCACACGTATTGCCATTATACAGCACAAGGACAGTGCAACGAAAATAAGTGGCAGCTAACCGGAGTGCAAATGTAAAAAAAACAGTAAAGTGTAATAGTAGTATACAATGTACAGGTGATTAAACTGGATATAAAATATATAAATGAGTGCTTATCAGATGTATGTACAGAGTTGTAGTATTAATATGTACAGTGATACAGGTATAAAGACACTATGGTAGTAAGTCATACTGGCCAGCAGCGTAACTAGTAAGAGTAGGTAAGGAATATGTACAGATATATTTATAGTATCTACAGATATGTAAAAAGGATTATATGCAGGTATGTACAGACAGATGTGGATATATATATATATGGTAAGAATAAATATATACTGTATATACGGTATATACAGCATTATTGTACATGCTATCATACAGAGTTATATGGGTTATATCCATGTGTATAAGTAGGTATATAGAATAATTATATGCAGGTATATTTAGACAGATATGGATATATATATATATATAAATGTATATATACGGTATATACAGCACGATTTTACATGCTACCATACAGAGTTATAAGGGACATCATGTGAAAGCAAAGTATTTAGTTCTGTTGTATTTTTATTCTGGTTTATTCAATGTTTGATTGCCGTGCATTTTATACTTTATAAATGATAATGTAATTTTCTGAAGGGGATAATAAAGTTCTCCTCTTGCATCATCTTAGGGTTATCCCGGAGCACGAGGAACCGCTGGCGAGCCGGTAGGTTCATGACCTCTTTCACCTTTCACCTTTCACCCATGACCTTCACTCCTAGACTAGTCTCCTGTTTTTCTGACTACGTTGCTCGTGTCAAGTCCGTTACCAACAACACCCTGTCAAACCGCGTCATTATGATAATCTCTGATTCTGGTGACCTCTAACCTTTGCTCTCTGACCCCTGCAGGGTGGCAGTGGAACACCAGGACCCAAAGGAGACGACGGGGATCCCGGAGAGCCCGGCGCAGATGTGAGTCTGTCTCTCTTTATCGTTTATCTCTGGCTTTATCTGTCTTCATCCCTTCCTGGCAGAGAGCGAAGCACAGACAGGATGTGAGTTACGTTTCATCCCTGGGTTTTTATAGAAGCCTCCTTTTCCTCCCTTTGAACATAGTTTTTGCTCCTTTTTGTTTTTCATCCATGCCATCTCTCCTTAGTACGTTTCTCACTACTTTTATATGTATTGGTCTCTTCCTCCCACTCCCTCTCTCTCCCCTCTTTCTCTCTCTCTTCTCTCCCTCTCGCTCTCCTTTCTCTCTCCTCTCTCTCCCCTCTTTCTCTCTGTATCTCTTTCCCTCTCGCTCTCTCTCCTCTCTCTCACCCTCTTTCTCTCTCTTTTTTTCTCTCTCTCTCTCTCTCTCTCTCTCTCTCTCTCTCTCTCTCTCTCTCTCTCTCTCTCTCTCTCTCTCTCTCTCTCTCTCTCTCTCTCTCTCTCTCTCTCTCTCTCTCTCTCTCTCTCTCTTTCTCTCCCCTTTCTCCCCTCTCTCTCTTCTTTCTCTCCTATTTCTCCCTCTCTCTCCCTCTCTTCTCTCTCTTTCGCTCTCTATCTCTCTTCTCTCCCTCTCTCTCTCCCTCTTTCTCTTTTTTCTCTCTCTCTTTCTCTCTCTCACTCTTTCCCTCTCTATTTTCTCTCTATCTCTCCCCCCTCCAACTCCCACTCCTTCTCTCCCTGCCTTGTAGTTGGAAACGCTTTGTCAAGCAGAGCTGAAGACATCTTGTGTGTGTATGTGTGTGTATGTGTGTGTGTGTGTGGGGGGTGGGCAGATGTGAGCTAATGCAGCTGTGTATATGTCGTTGTCAAGGAAACCCGGAAATGAGGGGAGACTATGAAGGGTCTGCGTTTCTCCTCTGGGCCGTGTGTGTGTGTGTGCGCGTGTGTGTGCGCGCGCGTTCATCTAGCCTCTGCATGCCAACTTGAACAGTTTTAACCCCTGGCTCACCCAGGTTGTGTTTAGGTTGAAATTATCACATTTCTAAGCTGCGTGTCTCATGGCCTAAACATTCTTACACATGTTTGTTCTTTCCTGTCAAGCCTATATCCCTGGCCCCTGTCCTTAAAGGCCACCAAACGTTGTCAGATCTAGTTGCAGCTGTCGGATCACATACTCCTTAAAGGGGGCACCTTGAAGGTCACATTTACTTGGCCCTTGGGGGCCCTGGGGGGGGGGTTAAAGGGGAATTCCACCGCAAAGCAACAGATAGAGGCGTAACTGGTTAATTATTTCTGTGTGGCCAAAGTGACCTCCGCTTAGAAACGTCGGCCATGGAAGGTGGTCATTTCACAGTGATGCTTAGCTCTATATACCCTCACTCGATTCTGAAGCACTACAGTGAGCCGGGTCATTTTGGAATCTTCTGATACCGCATTCGTCTCTCTCTCTCGGTCAGTTCAACTTCAGTTCAGCTTTATTATCCCAGATGGGAAACTTGACCGGCAGCCAGAAGCACAAGATGAAAAGCAACACAAGTACAACAAGATTATCCTGGACATACGATAATACAGAACACAGCGACGGTTCTCTGATTCAGCTCACGCCAAGGACCACACAGACACCAGATGTGAGTTAGCGGATTCAATTAGAAATGGGTTGTTTATTAATGCTGCTGTGCGACGGGTCTAAAGCGGCTTGGAGAGGATGAGCTCTGAGCTCCTGGGCAGGTAAAGGAAAGGAAAAGGAAAGGAAGAGGAAAGGAAGAAGAAAGGAGGAGAAAAGGAAGAGGAAAGGAAGAAGAAAAGGAAAGGAAGAAGAAAGGAAAAGGAAAGGAAGAAGAAAAGGAAAGGAAGAAGAAAGGAAGAGGAAAGGAAGAAGAAAAGGAAAGGAACAAGAAAGGAAGAAGAAAGGAAGAGGAAATGAAGGGGAAAGGAAGAGGAAAGGAAGAGGAGAGGAAGAAGAACGGAAGAGGAAAGGAAGAGGAACGGAAGAAGAAAGGAAGAGGAAAGGAAGAAGAAATTAAGAGGGAAGAGGAGAGGAAGAGGAGAGGAGGAGGAAAGGAAGAAGAACGGAAGAGGAAAGTAAGAGGAAAGGAAGAAGAAAGGAAGAGGAAAGGAGGAGGGAAGAGGAGAGGAAGAAGAGAGGAAGAAGAAAGGAAGAGGAGAGGAAGAGGAAAGGAAGACGAACGGAAGAAGAAAGGAAGAAGAAAGGAAGAGGAAAGGAAGAGGAAATGAAGAGGAGAGGAAGAAGAAAGGAAGAGGAAAGGAAGAGGAAAGGAAGAAGAAAGGAAGAAGAAAGGAAGAGGAAATGAAGAGGAAAGGAAGAAGAAATGAAGAGGGAAGAGGAGAGGGAGAGGAAAGGAAGAGGAGAGGAAGAACAAAGGAGGAGGAAAGGAAGAAGAACGGAAGAGGAACAGAAGAGGAAAGGAAGAGGAACGGAAGAAGAAAGGAAGAGGAAATGAAGAGGAAAGGAAGAAGAAAGGAAGAGGAAAGGAAGAGGAAAGGAGGAGGAAAGGAAGAAGAAAGAAAGAGGAAAGGAAGAAGAAAGGAAGAGGAAAGGAAGAGGAAAGGAAGAAGAAAGGAAGAGGAAAGGAAGAGGAGAGGAAGAAGAAAGTAGGAGGAAATTAAGAGGAAAGGAAGAGGTAACGAAGAGGAAAGAGGGGAAGGTGACGTCCTCCAAGGACATTTGTCTCCAACCGTAGCCTCTGAAGGGGGGGACATTTCTGTTAGCACTTAGAGCCTCCCAATGGAGTGGCCTCTGGAAAGGAGAAGAGATCATCATATACCGATAGGGGTATTTATACTAGATATAGTGGGACGGAGACCCCATTCCAGAGGGAAGATAGGGGTATTTATACTAGATATAGTGACCGGGAGAACCCATTCCAGAGGGACGATAGGGGTATTTATACTAGATATAGTGACCGGGAGAACCCATTCCAGAGGGACGATAGGGGTATTTATACTAGATATAGTGACCGGGAGAACCCATTCCAGAGGGACGATAGGGGTATTTATACTAGATATAGTGACCGGGAGAACCCATTCCAGAGGGACGATAGGGGTATTTATACTAGATATAGTGACCGGGATAACCCATTCCAGAGGGACGCGAAAAAATCCAGGTATCCCAGGCTAATAGGGAATTCCTGGGGAAGAAATTCTTCCCTGACCTCTCAAAAGAGGATTACGCCATCCTCTGGGCCGTACTAGCATAATGGGGGAGGTGTTTTTCCGATGGAGGAGACAGACCAGATCTGGAAATGACAAGGAGAGCACAATGAGGCAGTGGAAGCGTGGCTGGAGGAATGCAGAGAATGGCTTTGCGAGCATGAGAATTCACTTACCTGCACTCACCTTCAGGATACAACCCGTAGAAATGGATGCTGCGCACGAGAATGAAATGATCAATGATGTGCAAATACATTTTAACACACGTACCTTCTGGGTTTATACTTGGGGAGAATTGGGGCGAATGGCGAGCACACAATTAACATAATCTCAAAATACGCCGTGTAAATAAAGTGCTTTGTTTTATACATACAATAAATACGTAGACCTGTCATTATTATATGTAACTACACTGTAGTTTAAGTGTCTAGGCCCTGCGAAAAAAACAAATAAGCTGATACATAGTACGTCATTCCTTTACATTATTTGACCACTGATGACAAAACAAGGGGTGTCCCATTTCCTAGGTAAAGATTTCAACCCCTTACCACTTGTAGTTTAGTTTTGAAGGGCCGCTACCTAGACATGGGCACTCCAAAACTAGGGGTAGGGTCTAGGGAAGGGAATTGGGATTGGGACCTAAATCTACGACCTGAGGGTCTGAGTCTCAAACTCAGAGTGAAAGGGGAGTTCTAATAACTGTCTAATATAAACCTGCCCTAGCAGAGAACCTGTCAAAGATAGCCAACAGAGGAGTTACCAGCCACCTTCACACTAGAGCGCGTGTGGTTTTAATCTCCAATGCTCAGGTTACCGTACCGTAGCCAGTGGTCAGGTTCCCACTCACTCTCGCCAGGTGACGGAGTAACCAGAAGTAAACGCTCTCCCCTCCACTCCTTGTGTGTTTGGGAGGACACTGGCAACCATGACAGTTTAGACCTATTCTTTGGCCTGTCCATAGCTGGCTGTGAGCTCGTTTTACTCTATAGTGAAGCAACCTTTCTACAAATACATGAGAGAGTGGGATTCCCCTAAAGTAAATATGGAATGTTAGCGTTGTTAGCATTTCTCATTGAAGCCAATGGGTACTGCTAGCCACAAATTAGCTTGTTCTATTGCAGCTAATGGTTTAAATTAGGAATGTTAAAGAGCTGCTTTGTCCAGTCAGTTGTTTGCAGTTGTTTTAATTTTCATTCAGGTGACCCCATGACTTCTCCTCTAATGCCACCATCGAGCCAAACCTTCAATTAAAGAAAAATGTCCCTACTCTCCTACAATAGCAAGGAAGCCAGTGAAGTAATGAGTCATCTTGCCTCATGGTGGTTATTATAATAAAATGTCTAGTTGCGCTATCGATGCAACACATTCAAAGAGATTACAGGCCTGTCTACATAATTTCATCCAGGATAAATTATATATTAAATACAGAAAATAGCAGCTCTTGCAGTGTAGTATATATTCCAAGTTAAGTAGCCCTACCTATGAGTTAAAAAAAAAAAAATTGCCAAAATTGAAAAATTTGCTATACACACATTACAGTTCATCTGTATGGGGGCGACAGTGGCTCAGGAGGTAGAGCAATCTTCTGGTAATCCAGAGGTTCCCGGTTCGATTCCCGCTCCTCCCGGGCAGCGTGTCTTGAGCAAGACACTTAACCCCTAATTGCTGCCGATGAGCAGGTTGGCACCTTACATGGGTGCCTCTGCCATCGGTGAGTGAATGGGTAAAATGTGAGGAACAAAATTGTAAAGCGCTTTGGATAAAAGCGCTATATAAATGCAGCATTTATTTTTTATCTTTATTGTATTTTTTTTTAAACATAAAACAAAAAGACAAAAATACATTACAACCCCCTCCATTCCCTAATTATAACTCAAACTAACACTCACATAAACATTCAACAAAAAAGTACAGTAAAATTTATTATAATAAATGCAGCATTTACAATTTTTTACCATCTGCTTTTCTAAATGGCTCACAACAATTGAGGTTGATCCAGTCCTTGCACTGGAAACCCGTTATGCCTATATTTAGTTAGTGTTTATAAGACGCCCGCACTGAATGTGGACGTGCCCTGGCTAATAATAATAATTTAGGCCGATGCTTGGATGCTTTGGCAGTGTTGTTGGACCGCTCTCTCTGATTGCATCATGCATGCCCGGTGCCATTTGGAGGATCAAGCATCCATAACAAAGAATGTGTTGCTACTGTGTTATCGACGCACTTTGGAACGCTTCGTTGCCTGGGACAATGATATTATGCAAGCCGTTCTTCTTCTTCTTCTCATTACATCACGTTTAGTGGTGGGTAATGACTGAACCTGCCCCTAGCTTTGAGGTGCGATAATAAGGGTAATCAAAGGACCCAAATCGTCACTGTTGTGAATGAATGAATGAATGAATGAATGAATGAATGAATGAATGAATGAATGAATGAATGAATGAATGAATGAATGAATGAATGAATGAATGGTTTATTTTGGTCTTTGTTTACAACAAATCAAAAACACACTTGTGTGGACTTACAAAAGGAAGAAAATCACATACATATTCAAAGTAAGCTCACACACAAAATCCCAACTCAATGACCGAAAAAAGGAATAGGCCGAAGCACATGCTTATTTTTTGCCTATCCTTTACAATTCTTAAAAGCGAAATATATTTTAATATTTACAAAACCTTAAAATATGGCGGCCGAGTGGCGCAGTGGGCAAGGCGCTTGCCACTAACGCAGGAGATGCTGGTATTGAGCCCAGCTCTCTGCGTTGCTACTGGCTTGGCCGGTCGTTCATACTAACACAATTGGCAAGTGTTAGAGGGTGGGAAAGCCGGTGGGTGGGGATTGGACGTTGTGGACAGCGACTCCTACAGGTCGGTTGGGTGACGCCTGTACAGCAGAAACAGGAAGTATCGGGGGCAGCGTGAGCCTCCCACGCGTTACTCCTCGCCACTGAGAGTTCAAGCTGACTGGTGAAAAGATGCGACAGGCTGCCTCCTCGTGTACCGGAGGGGACACGTGATGCAAGGCTTCTATCCTCACTACAGCCGACCAGTGGGAGGCATAGTCTAGCAACGTTCAAGACAGAGGAGGGGGCGGTCAGGTGGCGTAGCGGAGACTCTCGACTCCCGGAGAGTCAGCATTGCCTTGGCTCGGGCTGATCGCTATACTAACTCGTTTGGCTGAGTTAGGGGGAGGGGAGCCGTGGGTGGGTCCTGGGCGTTGTGGACAGCGACCCCTACAGTTTGGTCGGGGCGCCTGCTCAGCGAAGGTAGGATGAGAGGTAGTGCGGCCTCCCACACGTTACACTCTCCCAGTGAGAATCTGCGCGGCCAGGCTGGCTGCCAGCTGGCTGCACATGCGTCGGAGGAAAGCATGTGACAGTCTCCGGCCTCTCGGACC
Organism: Notolepis coatsorum; assembly: GCF_963971535.1. Lineage (NCBI taxonomy): Eukaryota > Metazoa > Chordata > Actinopteri > Aulopiformes > Paralepididae > Notolepis > Notolepis coatsorum. Next base: position 16,710,805 of record NC_140168.1, on the reverse strand, counting down.
AACAGTAGGGGAAAGTGCGCAACAACCAGGAAGGGGGTTGGGAATTGGCATAACGACTAACAGTGGGATGGGAGAAAAATCGGAAAAAGAAGGAGGGGGAAAAAGATAATAAAAAAAAAAGACAGGGGAGGGAAGAATTGGAATCACAAAATTGGGATGGGAGAAAAATTGAAAAATAGGAGAAAAAGTGGATTAAAAAAAAGAAAGGTGTGTCTCTGTAGTCGCGAGCAGCTCGATCTCACTTATTGTCTTGTGAACGAACCATCGTCATAGTATTGCTGTGTTTGTATCAGTGTGGGTGGCTCGGCCCCCTAGTGGTTCACCCCCCACCATCAGTGTTGTTAGCTCAACTCCTCCTGATCGCACTGTTTTTTGTTGGACTTTCGCCAATACGAAACATAAATATATGGCGTACACAATGCGTAAATATATTGCGCATTGGCTATAACATAACGTACATTGTGTATACCCTTTTCCTGTGGTTGTTAAGTACTTTATTTTACGTATTTTAAGCGAGACCGGGCTTCTCTCTGACAACGTCTTACAACCCAACGCCTCATCAGATGCCAAGTCTGTCGTAAAAATAGTTAATAAGATGCCATAAGTAATGTGTTTTACTGGAGAAAAGTGAATCCATCACATTCTATTCATATTCCCCTGATTCATTCCTCTATCTGTCTTCCTTAACAGTCAACAAGGCTGTGTCTTCTGACAGTGTCTTACTTGTTCCCACAAGTGTTGCCCCAAGCCAGTTTTTGGTATGTCGTTGAGTGCAGTCTACACACTGTAAAACAAAATTAAATACAAAATTAAAATTAAAATAAAGTCATCTGTTCAACTTTAAAAATCTCACAAAATCCGGGATCGGGAATGAGTTGTTTTCAGTGAATCTTGATCATTAGAAACAAACTCCAAAAAAAAACGGTTGGATTACTTTCAATGCTTTCAAGTGAAGGGGTGTCAGCCTTTTCACTGTACAGACATGTTCCTTCTCCATTCTTCTTTGAGGCTAGAGGGGACAGGTCAGACAGACAGGGGTGTGTTTGAGGAGATTAAGGTGAAGAGGGATCTGTCTGCTGTCGTCACCTTCGTCTCCCCAGGCTGTTTGAGTGAGAAGACGCACGTCTCTTGCAGCGTATGACCGATGTTCACATCTGATCATCTGACCTCTAATGTGACCCCATCCATCCCATGTCATGATGTCAGTGTAGTGTGTGTGTGTGTGTGTGTGTGTGTGTGTGTTGTGTGTGTGTGTGTGTGCGTGCGTGTGTGTTTGTGCACACATGTTATGGACCATGCTTTATACATCAGACACCGTTTGAAGTTAAGATTGCGAGGTAATTGGATCCGTGTGTGATTTATGTACGGGCGGGCGTGAATACATGTGTGTGTCTGTGTGCGTGCGTGTGTGTGTGTGTGTGTGTGTGTGTGTGTGTGTGTGTGTGTGTGTGTGTGTGTGTGTGTGTGTGTGTGTGTGTGTGTGTGTGTGTGTGTGTGTAATACGTGCACATGTGTGTTCATGCTCTTGTGTGAGAGCAGCCATGCATAGTGTGTCTTTAAAACCAGGTGGTCAACATTACCAGTGTTGGAATGTGTCTGCATGTATACTAGTTCTCTCTCTCTCTCTCTCTCTCTCTCTCTCTCTCTCTCTCTCTCTCTCTCTCTCTCTCTCTCTCCTCTCTGTCTCTCTCTCTATCTTTCTCTCTCCATCACTCTCTCCTACTCTATCTCTCCATCTCCCTCTCTCCTTCTCGCTCTCCCCTTCACTCTCTCTCTCTCTTTCTCTCTCTCTCCTCTCTGTCTCTCTCTCGCTCTCTCCTTCACTCTCTCTCTCTCTTTCTCTCTCTCTCTCCTCTCTGTCTCTCTCTCTATCTTTCTCTCTCCATCTCTCTCTCCTACTCTATCTCTCTCTCTCCACCTCCCTCTCTCCTTCCCGCTCTCTCCTTCACTCTCTCTCTCCTCTCTGTCTCTCTCTATCTCTCCTTATCGCTCTTCTCGCTCTCTCTCTCTCTCTCTCCCTCCCTCTTTCTCTCTTCTGATCCTACACCAGACAGGGGGCAAAGGACAGCGTGGTCCAGCTGTTCAAACTGGCCTTGAACTGAGATCAAAGAGCAAAAAAATATTTCTTATGAGAAATGATTTGTGGTATAATTGTGCTAGTCTGCCTGCCGCCCTCGATCTGTATTACTATTTCCCTCTGTCATGTGACGTACAACCAAGAACCAGGACGTCTGGAGGGAGGAAGCACAGCCACATGTGTGAATACTGACATGTGTGAATGCAGTTTCTATTATTGGTCTCTTTGATATGAAGAATCAATCAAACAAGACGAGGCTACGAAGTAAACATCTGTTTACTCAGAAATGGAAATCTCTAGGGCGGTCAGGTGGCGTAGCGGAGATTGCGTTCGTCACCAACCCCGGAGACGCTGGATTCGCCTGTTCGAATCCAGCTCACAGCTCCGGGGTTGTCACCAGCTTGGCTGGCCGTTCACACTAATACAATTGGCAGCATTAGAGGGTGGGAGAAGCTGGCGGGGTGGGTCCGGGTCGTTGTAAACAGCGACTCCTACAGTTCGGTCGGGGCGCCCGCTAAGCGCGGATAGGATCTAAGGGCGGTAGTGTGATCCTTCCACGCGTTACACGCTCTCAGTGAGAGTCCGCGCTGCCAGGTGAAAAGAAGCGGTTGATTGGCTGGACGTGTGTCGGAGGAAGCACGTGATAGCCTCCACTCTCCCATACCGACTGTGGGGGGTAAGTGCGCAGCGACCAGGAAGGGGATTGGGAATTGGCATAACGACTAACATTGGGATGGGAGAAAATCGGAGGAAAAATGGAGGGGGAAAAAGATTAAAAAAAAATAAAAATAAAAAATGGAAATCTCTTGCTCTTATGTCAAGCTCAGGTTGAGTTCCTTTCCACCCTGTTCTCTGTGGACAGTGGTCAGTGACCGTGTGCGTCTCTGTTTTGTAGACCAATCGTTTGTTCTCCCATTATTGTCCTTTTGCAAATTAAACCCATCTTGCAGGAGGACCCGTTTAAATCGAGTGTTTATTAAAGACCAAACTAAATGCTATTTGTGAATGTTATTGCAATGCCAGACATGTGTTTATAATTTCCCAGGAAATTCTTCATTCAGCATAAAAAACGGAACATCTGAACATAATCAACATCATATGAACATCATTGAAAAGATGTATTGAAACAACTTATCGATGAAAGAAAAGGCGTAGTGGACTGAGACCCTACGTCAGCCAATCAACTAAGAGCGATAGCGATTTTGAATTGACCTATCTCAAACCCCGCCCCCTTTTCCTTGATCCTCCAATCACAACAGTTGATCATGGGATAGGTAAAAATCTCCCCAGTTAGTCAGTCTCAAACATGTAGACCCCCAGGTCCTTTTGAAGTGTGTAACTGTTAACTGTGGGAACATTTCCTAAATACTTTTACAGCACAAAGCTGTTTGTCTCGACCACAATCTCTCATTATTGATTAGCTATGGATCTGACTGTGGCAGCTGCGAGGTATTTGGCGAGTGGGTTGTTCCCTGCAGCTGCAGGACAGTGGCTGCTGGCAGTGGTACCGTGTGTCTGCCAGAACTGGATTTAAAACTCCAAATGCATTCATGACTCCTCTGGTGTTGACTGGTCTTGATTACGGCGGAACCGATTGGACAGCCCCCCCCCCCCCCCCCCCCCCCCCCCTCCCCGAAAATCTCGTTGGGAAACATTTAATGTAGCGGCAAGGATGTCATTTAGTAGTTGTCCTGCATGGTCTGGTATGTGTTAACCAACTCCGGTCAATGGTCTTTAACGGCACAGCCTCAAAACCCCTACGATCTGCATCTTCTGGCCGCCTCAGACCCACTCCTATCCGAGTTCCGGGAGGGTCATTAAAGAGAAACAGGCTATTCTCGGTCCTTGCTCCACAATGGTGGAATGAACTTCCCACCACTGTTTACCACTGACAGCCGAAACCCGCCCAATTTTCCACCGTTGACTAAAGACACACTTCTTCAATCAATATCTGAAATGAAAAGAAATACTAGTATTTTACTAGCATGCACTTTGCTACTAAGTAATCTTCCTTGCCTATATTACTACCTACTGTGCTATTCTGTCTATACTATTATGCACCCAAGACTGTAGCACCCGAGTTCATCACTGTTTGACGAACAATGTTACTTAGCTGCCAGAGTTGTACCCTTCCTGCTGACCTGTTGTCCTACACAACTTGCAAGTTGCTTTGGATAAAAGCGTCAGCTAAATGACTCAATGTAAATGTAAATGTTTAATGTAGCGGCAAGGATTTTAGTAGTAGTAGTAGTCGTTTTATTCAGTCATCACACAATACAATATACACAATCATTTAACAATCTTTGATTCAGGCAGTGACTGAAAAGGTACAGACTGAAGTATAATGCTTATTTATATATGCCTGTCCTATATTCTTAACAAAATTAAGACTCCAAAACAGCATTCTAAAAGAAAATAACAAAACGATTATTATTCACATTTGTAATCTTAGCTATACAAACCATTTTCTTAAAAACCAATTGAGTACTAGTCGTCCTTGGTCTGGTACAGTGTTGACTGGAGAAACAGAGGGGCGAGGAGCAGCACATACCTGAGGCGTCCCACATGGCTCTCAGTTTCCTATCAGCAGCTCACATCTGTTCCACACAGCGTGACCCTTATGTCATGAGAACCAGTGGTGCAGTCGTGGTCACACGCGGTTACACGCCGTGTTACCAGATCACTGAGGCAGAAGTACGTGCGATCGCGCACGGATGTGTACTCGCGTGTACGCGCACACAAAAATGCGCTGTATCCATTCGTTGTGACTAAGTACCCGGCCACCGTTTTACATAACAAAAAGCGCAGGTAGACTAAGTGTCTGGGTGTTGGCTATCTGAATGCATCTCCCCCTTCATTCTGTGTGACACAGGCAGTGGAGGTGAATACTAATGTGGCTCGGAATTCGTGATGGGGGTCTACCTGCTTATGATATTGAATCAAGCGTCTGTGCTGCGCGGCAGCTTTCCACGCGCACATTCACACAAATAGAGAGCAAGAAGAGCTTGTATGATAGAAAGATTGCACTTGCGTATATGCGCTTGTGTGTGTGTGCGTGCGTGTGTGTGTATAAATCAGTTCTGTGCGCATGCACGTACCCGCGCGCGTGGCGTGGCGTGTTACCAGTTCCCATATTACGACTGCACCACTGATGAGAACCGTATGTGCAGGAGGTGCTATAGATGCGTACTGTATGATAGGGTACTTCTACTGTATGATAGGGTACTTCTGTTTGTCCTTACTACCTATAGAAGACAATGGCCCTCGGTGTGTCTCACCTCCGCATAGAAGCCAAGCAGGCTGTTCCCGGTCCTCGCTCCACAACTTCCCACCAATTTTCCACTGTCGACTAAAAACAAAACAAAAAATAATAATAATACTAACTGTAACTGAGGGGTACAATTCCCTGACTGTATTGATAAGTATGGTATTATTAAACCACTACCTCTTGTACTTTAACTTCTGGCCATCCAGTACATGATATAGATATGATGAACACTTTCCCACCTGATGAAACGAAGTCCACACAAATGTACAAATCGAATATTTTATATAGCAAAGGGTATATACAACATTCACTTGATGACATTTATGATTTGAAATGCACTTGTGTGGCAAATGAGTATTCGTAGGTAAATCAACATTGAATGTCCAATCTCTGGTTACGCAGGGAGTAAGTATACAACCCGGTTCTTTAGGGAACTATAGCGATGGTACTTAAATGATTATAGCTGGATACACTAAGGGGGGGGGGGTCCCGCTGGTTGTAAGACAGTAGGAGGGGGGGTTAGAAGAGCCGCTGGCGGTATCCCATCTGGCCGACGATTTCTTGGGAGAATTCAGAGTCCTGAACACGATGCCCACAGAACCTCGGTCCGCAGATGAATACAGCTGGACCCTCTGGTGGACGGTAGCTGCCGGTCCACAACGGAGAGACGTGAGGCGACCTCACTGGTGTAGAGCGCCGTCTCACCTGGACTCCTCTCCGGGGGGTAGTTCCAACACTCCGCAGTGTTGGCCGTTATCCATGGAATAATCAAAGCACCCAAAGCATGTAGATAATCCAAGCCGTGGAAGGCTCGCCGTCGTCCGGGTAAAGTAATCCAATGTACAGGTCCACTCGTCCTGGCCCGGAGCTCCTCGGATGCAAGCACCACAAGTGGTCTGCCCAGCCTGGTTAAGACTCCAGATAACGTCAGGAACGATGGGGGTGCTGCTCACTTTATAACTCTAACCGAACGATGCACCATACATAATAGACTATTATTAGCTTAATAGAAATACGTCCAACTCGACGGTATAGTGCCAAACTATGACAATTCAACTATTAATCCACACGATATCTCAATGCCTATTCTGAGGCCAAGTAGGCCTTACTGCACCACACGTGCGTCGTGGGTGAGGCTTCGCGTCTGTTACTCGGTTGGAGGGTAAAGAACTAATGGACTAAAAGAAAGTTCTACTTTACTTGCGCCATATATATATGCGCTGTGAACAAATAGTACCATTCGTATTTCGCCAGACGTATTCCTACGCGGAACCGGGCTTGCCACGACATGTTGGTCGGCACGATTGAACTTGAACCTAGGGGTATGGCTGCTGGCGCCAGGTTCTCGTCCAATGGTAGAATGAAACTATTATGGGCTGTTTAGTAGACTAAAGGGATATTCAGTGCATATTGTACAAGGAATATACAGGGGATATCAAACGATATACAAATACTATTAAATATATATCCATAAATAAATATATATATTCGGTTTAATCTGATCCTTCACAACTGCTGGCCCACTGCCTGAGATCAAAGCCGCCTTTGATCAGAGAGGCGCGTAGCTTGAGTAGGAGAGCCTCGGCTTCTTCTTGAGTCGAAACGCTTTGTAAACAGGTGTCCACGTAGAAACTGTTCTTCACACTGTGTCGGACCTCTTCATCTGCTGCTGGGTCCTCTGCGACGTGTTTCTGTAGTGCTGGGGGGTCGCTGCTGGCCCGCTGCCGGAGATCAAAGCCGTCTTTGATCAGGGAGGCGCGGAGCAGCGCACGACGTCGCCAGTCAGTTTTCTTTATGTGTCCCGCTGTGATTCGCTTCTCAATCTCAGCGCGGTACACACTCTCTTGAGCGGGGTCTTTGGCTAGGCGCCGCTCTGTGTTCAATAGATACCGCTCCGTGGCGTCTTTCTTTGCGTGAAAGGTGGGCATTCCCTCTCGCCTCAGGAGTGGAGTTGCGTATCTCATCACTCCGCCGACTGTGACTCTCTTTGTCCCTTGCTCGAGTAGGTTGATGGCGTAAATGTCTTCTTTAGAACGAATATCTTTCTTTTCGTTCTTAAAGGGCATTGTCTCTAGTGTCCATAGCCTCTCGACATGCTGCAGGAGAGTGGTGTCTTCTTCTGTCGTTCTGGAGTGGAGGCAGCTAGTGGCTGCTGTTCGGTTGAGAGATTTAGCGAGGGGGCCTTGTAGTGTCCACCCTAAGCGGGTCTCGACTGCTGCAGGACAGCCTCGGGGTCCTGTATGGACCCGGTCAATCGGGACTATGAGTTCTGCATGGTCGGAGCCTATCAGCAGGGTCGGGGTAGCGCCGTCTATGAGCGGGATAGGTAGTTGACGCAGGTGCACATATTTATCCATCAACTTGGCGATGGGGTAGGTGTACTGCGATAGTCCTATTTCTTGGCTGGTGAAAGCATTTGTAATCCTATACCGTCGCTCTGGCTGCCCGTTTGCTGCGATAGTGAAGGAGACATTCTCGCCCTTTATCGTCTTTAAATCTCTTCTTATTGTCCGAATCGTCATTTGGTTCTTGCTCCCCCGCAGTCCCAGCTGGGCCGCAGCGGACGCGAGCAGAAGGGTCTTCTCTGACCCGTCATCAAGGACGGCGTAAGTGTCCATGACTTTATCTTGGTAGCTCAATGTCACACGGACTACCTTTAAGAGCACTTGGGCGCCGCTGCTGCTGGCGGGGTCAATGTACATGACACTTGCCTTGGTGCCGCTCGATGGTGCAGGTGAAGGCCGTCTTCTGTTACTGTCGTGTAGTATATCTAGATGGGCTCCGTCGCACCGACTGCACCTTTTCTTTAGGCGGCATTCGGCTGCCATGTGACTGCGCGCACATCGGTAACAGCGCCTGTTGGACTTTATCCATTGACTCACTTCTTCTGCATTCATCTTTGTGAACAGGTCACATTGTGACAGCCAGTGTTCTTTCTCACAGTAGGGGCACACCATCTTCCACTTCTCTTTTCTCGAGGGGGTACTGTGGCTCTTACTGCTCGGTACTGACTCTGATTGGTGCATGACAGTCACCGATCTTCTTCCATCATTTATTCTCCTGGGTCCCTCTCTGGAGCTTGGTGTGCTCCGCCCGAACGTATCCAGTCGTAAGCTGCTGACTTCTCTCGCCAGGAAGTCGGCTAGATCAAGGAGGGATGGTTCGGGGCCGTTAGGATCCCGGTAGTCCCTCTGCCGCCTAAAACGCTCTTGTCTTGCGGGTGGCAGCTTCTCCAAAATCCTCTCGACGTTAGAGTTGGCGTATAGCTCATGCATGCCCTTTTCCCGTTGCGCTCCCAGCATCCCTACCAGGGACTGCACTTTGATTGACAGGTCGTCTAATGAGCGATTGTCTGTTGCTGGGGGTAGGCGATCAATATGCCTTATCTCTTGGATTACGTAATCCCATATACGTCCATATCTCTGGTCCAGCGCTGCTAGGGCCGCGGTGTATGGGGTCGTAGAGGTGGCATAGGCTAGCGCTATATTGTGCGCTCGCGGTACTTTCAGGTGCTTCAGTAATATCGCATACTTGTGGCGTTCATCAGCGACATCCACCATCATTGTCTCTAAGCACATCCGGAGCTCCGTGTACTGTGCTCGATTCTCATAGGTGAAGTCTGGAAACGACGGCGTGGCAATGTATGACGCCGTGGATGGCTGATACATCGGCGAGCGTTGGGGGAGAGACCTCCTAGGCGAGTCTCCTCTTGCGCCTCTCTGTGGGCTGGTACCGACAGGGTACCATGGCCCGCTTGTCCAGGTGCTATTCCTTGGGGCTGGTCGTGCGTCGTGCTCACCCGTGAATAGAGTCGGGGGTCTGTAGCGCAGCGCCGCGGGGGTATAGCCTGGGCTGTACTGGACCTCCTGGTCCGGTGGAGTACTGTGCTGTCGTCGGGCTTGGTTCTCCTCCTCTCCCTCTTCTTCCTCTATCAGGTCTTCCAGATCCTGTAGTCGTTTATTTAGCTTCTCCGCAGTGTATGCCGCTCCTTCCTTGTAGCTGGGTCTCGCTTGGACCGGTCTGGGAAGGGGGTCTGCGGGGGGTATAGGCACGGTCTGTTGGTCAAGTTCAGGGTCGCTTGCTCGGTTAGGAGACGCTGCCCTTGACTGTTGTCTCGACGAGTTCCTTGAACCCCTGGCGGAGGGAGAGGGTGTTGCCTTGAGGATCAGCTGCTCCATTAGCTGCGCTTGTAACTTGTCGCGCTCGACTTCGCGCTTGGTGAGATCTGCTTCTCTTTGGGCACCGGCAGCGGCGCGCTGGGCGTCGGCCCGGTCTCTTGCCATATTCTCTTCCGTCTGAAGGCGTCTCATCTCCAGGCATATGCGCTCTTCTTCGCTCCGTTGCTGTGCTTGGAGTCGATCGCGTTCGCCCTGAAGTCGATCGCGTTCACCCTGAAGTCGATCGCGTTCGGTAGAGGCTGTCAGGCTGACGAGGAACGCCTGTTGTAGCATCCTCTCCGCTTCGCTGGGGGAAGGCGGTTGTGGAGGTGAGCCGCTCCTGGGTGAGCCGCTCCTGGGTGTACTCGTTGGGGAGTCCTGGAGCTCTATTTCCTCGGCGCTCTCCTCCTCTTCTTCCGTGCAGAGTTCTCTCTCTGTAGGGTTGTCTTCCTCCCGGGGCTGGTCGGGGACTACTTCTTCGGTATTGGCGGGGGGTAAAGGCATGTCAGCTCCCTCCTGGTCCCCACCGTGAGCTTGGTCAGTTACATTAGAACCTACTAGGGCCTCTGTGGTCGGGGAAACCTGGTCGTTAAGGTCAGACATAATTTTACTTTCTACTTTTACCGCGTTTACCGTTTGTCGAAGGCTAGGTAGTTGACTGACAGCGTAATCCTCTAAGTACTGAGGTGGCTGTCGTCTGCGCTGCGGGCGTTCTACGTTAGGAGGACCGTTTCGTGGAGTGTTCATCATAGGCCATTTTAATATTAATAACACTATATTAATATTACACTAGTTACCCTCCGGCTCGAAGGACCAATTGTAACTGAGGGGTACAATTCCCTGACTGTATTGATAAGTATGGTATTATTAAACCACTACCTCTTGTACTTTAACTTCTGGCCATCCAGTACATGATATAGATATGATGAACACTTTCCCACCTGATGAAACGAAGTCCACACAAATGTACAAATCGAATATTTTATATAGCAAAGGGTATATACAACGTTCACTTGATGACATTTATGATTTGAAATGCACTTGTGTGGCAAATGAGTATTCGTAGGTAAATCAACATTGAATGTCCAATCTCTGGTTACGCAGGGAGTAAGTATACAACCCGGTTCTTTAGGGAACTATAGCGATGGTACTTAAATGATTATAGCTGGATACACTAAGGGAGGGGGGGGGGTCCCGCTGGTTGTAAGACAGTAGGAGGGGGGGTTAGAAGAGCCGCTGGCGGTATCCCATCTGGCCGACGATTTCTTGGGAGAATTCAGAGTCCTGAACACGATGCCCACAGAACCTCGGTCCGCAGATGAATACAGCTGGACCCTCTGGTGGACGGTAGCTGCCGGTCCACAACGGAGAGACGTGAGGCGACCTCACTGGTGTAGAGCGCCGTCTCACCTGGACTCCTCTCCGGGGGGTAGTTCCAACACTCCGCAGTGTTGGCCGTTATCCATGGAATAATCAAAGCACCCAAAGCATGTAGATAATCCAAGCCGTGGAAGGCTCGCCGTCGTCCGGGTAAAGTAATCCAATGTACAGGTCCACTCGTCCTGGCCCGGAGCTCCTCGGATGCAAGCACCACAAGTGGTCTGCCCAGCCTGGTTAAGACTCCAGATAACGTCAGGAACGATGGGGGTGCTGCTCACTTTATAACTCTAACCGAACGATGCACCATACATAATAGACTATTATTAGCTTAATAGAAATACGTCCAACTCGACGGTATAGTGCCAAACTATGACAATTCAACTATTAATCCACACGATATCTCAATGCCTATTCTGAGGCCAAGTAGGCCTTACTGCACCACACGTGCGTCGTGGGTGAGGCTTCGCGTCTGTTACTCGGTTGGAGGGTAAAGAACTAATGGACTAAAAGAAAGTTCTACTTTACTTGCGCCATATATATATGCGCTGTGAACAAATAGTACCATTCGTATTTCGCCAGACGTATTCCTACGCGGAACCGGGCTTGCCACGACATGTTGGTCGGCACGATTGAACTTGAACCTAGGGGTATGGCTGCTGGCGCCAGGTTCTCGTCCAATGGTAGAATGAAACTATTATGGGCTGTTTAGTAGACTAAAGGGATATTCAGTGCATATTGTACAAGGAATATACAGGGGATATCAAACGATATACAAATACTATTAAATATATATCCATAAATAAATATATATATTCGGTTTAATCTGATCCTTCACAACACTAACCTTCATACTGTCTTTTACTATTATCCACTTTGCTACTAAGGAATCTACATAATAATGTCTATACTACTATGCCAGGGGTGGCCAACCAGTCAGAGACTAAGAGCCACAAAAATTACTGTGGTACCACAAAGAGCCACACAGCGTTTCTCAACCTTTTTTTTCAGTCACGGCACCCTTCATGTGTTTATAGGTCTCACCCTCTGGCCTCTGAAGTTGCTAATGTCTTTTTTATTTGGGCCTCACAGGGTTAAAAGTACCCTGTGAGACCCATGATTGCAAAATTACAAAATCACTTTTAGCCATTTAAAAAAAATAATGTTTATTAAAAAAAAATTAAGCACATGTATAGTCAATTGGTCCTGTTGTTCAGCCTCACAATGCTATTTGATAGTAAATGTGTTTATATGTCCCACCCTCTGGCCTCTGAAGTTGCTAATGTCTTTTTAATTTGGGCCTCACAGGGTTAACCTCTTAAGCCCGAGATATACAGTAAAAGTGTATATTTTCAGCATTACGTTTGTTTACCAATTATTTTAACTGTTATTAGTGAAATATAAGATTATAGAAATCTCAGGGCATTGAGTCGGAAACCGGCGCATATTGACAGGAGGAAGTGGCACAGCCAAAAGTGAGTGTAGTCTTTTGAAGGAAGAGACTCAGGGCTTTCGAATTTCGAAAAACTACCCTACCCAGCTCACACCAGCCCCTGTCAATCATCTGACTTCTGGATTTACTTTTTTATTTCTCTTAATTTTTGGGATTATCTCCCACAAACCTGAACGTTATTGCCATAAAACAGAACGCAGTTAGTTTCTCTACCTTTCTGTGAACGTCTTGCAAAAAACGGTGTTGCAATACGATGAAAAATGGTGGAGAAATTTGCATTATAAAAAAGATGGCAGAATTCAGTACTGTACAGTATCTACAAAACCTTCTGTTTAATCATCTTCCCTTTATTAATTTGCTTAGATTTTTCAGGTCTGGTCAATTTTAGCATGGTGTTATTCACAGTCAAAGATAAAAAAATTTTTTTTAAATAGAATTGATATTCTCCTTTGGTTCATTACAATTTACTCAAGCCTAGTAACAGACACACTATTTCTGACACTGATCCATATTATGTCCCTAGATTCAGATACCAAGAACATGCAAATGGGCCATTTAAAAAAAATTGTAAATGTTTATTCTACGTCCTTATTGAATGAGTAACATAAAAATAATAATAATAATAAAAAAAGAAAAAAGTAAAATCTTTTTTATTATAACTTCTTTTTTATTTTATTTATTTGTTATGGATGGAAGAGCCGCACATTGACGGGCAAAGAGGCGCATGCGGCTTGCAAGCCGCGGGTTGGCCACCCCTGTACTATGCACTCAAGACCGTAGCACTCAAGTTCTACACTGTTTGACGAACAATGTTACTTACCCTTAGCTGCCAGAGTTGTACCCTTCCTGCTGACTTGTTGTACAGAACTTGTAAGTCGCTTTGGATTAAAGCTTTCAGCTGAAGGACTAAATGTAAATTTGTTTAAAGGGGACATGCATTGCTATTCCTTGCACTATTTGGGCAACTTTACACAATTCCTGTGAGTCTATTGAACACATCTGTAAGGTTTATTTAAAAAATATATATATTTTTTTTATATTTCTAATGGAGTACTCAAAAGCATCATTTTCCAGCCTCAGGATTTCAGCCTGTTATTGGATGGGCTCCGCCCATAAGTGCTTTCAGTGACAGTCACCTACACAGCGTGATACATATGAGAGAGAGCGAGAGAGAGAATGAGCAAACGAGAGAGAGAGAGAGAGAGAGGAAGAGAGAGAGAGAGAGAGAGGAGAGATGCGTCCCCGACACACACGCAGTCAAGTTTGTGTGTGTGTGTGTGCAGTGTGCGAGCCATAGCATGGTCTTTGGGTGAGCCAAATAATATGGGGGGGGGGGGGGGGGTGCGCGGCACGCCTCTCAGGGAGGAGTCAGACTGTTGGAGGATACTGTGATCGCAGACGTTAATGTAGCCTGTAGCCTGTAGACCTTGTGTATGTATGTATGTGACAAATAAACCTCTTGAATCCTGTCACATATTCAATCAGTTTCAGTTCTACAGAACACATAATACTAGACAACTCACTTGTTGAGGTCCGGCCGTCTGGACGGTCTGGGCTTCCACAGCACATTCCATGATAAAAAAAAAAGTATCCATTTAATTAGATGATAGATCATCATCCAACACTGTCTACAGTATCTAATCCTATCCTGTGTTCTGATACGAGTCCGACCGCAGGCGCCGGCACGGTCACCGGCGTCACCGGGCGTTGTAATACTAATAATAGTCGCAGTAGGCTGCAGCGCCGCCGCGCTCCGAGTGGTAATTGCAAGAATAGCATGCATGTTGCCATATTACGTGTGAATTAGTGCGCAAATCATTAATCATACATCCAAAATAGCATACGTTTATTATTATACACGATGATGATACAGAAAATTACAGAAAAATGAGAAATGCATGGCAAAAGTAGCATTTATTTTCAGTAATTTAGAGACCCCCAGGGGAGCTTTAGAGACCCCCAAGGGAGCTGATGTCTGATCTAGGGGAGCTATAGCGGACCGAGCTCACCCCGTGGATCGCACCCTGTGTGTGTGTCCCCGACGAGGGAGAGTGATGGCGCACACACATTTACACACACTTCTGAAGTCCCTCCCGCCGTCCCTCTCTCTCTCTCTATCTCTCTCTCTCCCTCCCTCTCCTCGCTCATTCTCTGCCTGTCAAACCCCGTTTGAGGAAGTGTCGGGTTACAATATGCCTACGTCCCTGACACACACGCAGTCAACTGTGTGTGTGTGTGTCTCCGACGAGGGAGAGAGATGGCGCACACACATTTACACACACTTCTGCAGTCCCTCCCGCCGTCCCTCTCTCTCTATCTCTCTCTCTCCCTCCCTCCCTCTCCTCGTTCGTTCTCTGCCTGTCAGGTGTTGGGTTACACTATGCACTATAACCATAGAGGGGGCGTTACTGCAAATCAGTGCTATATTAACGTCAGCAAAACCGTCAAATCAGAACAGCTTAGTTGAGTGAGGGAGGATCTCGTGAACTCGAGACTAGACTGATGAGTCAATATGGTAATTGGAGACACAGATCCATGATTTGATACTAACCCGTATTACTATAAAACCATGCTAAACACAGAAAAAAGCCATTTATAATGCATGTCCCCTTTAAATTATTATTATTATTATTTCTTTATAACAGAATGATTGGAAAACAATTGTACAATTTTACCTGCATGGCATAACTCTCTCTCTCTCTCTCTCTCTCTCTCTCTCTCTCTCTCTCTCTCTCTCTCTCTCTCTCTCTCTCTCTCTCTCTCTCTCTCTCTCTCTCCCCACAGAATGACCTGCCAGGGGATCCAGGACCTAAAGGGGCCAAAGGTCACAGAGGATCTGAGGGAAATTCGGTAAGAACAGCAATGAGTCTGGGCATGAGCTGAAACTGTGTGTGTATGAGATAGAGAGAGAGAGGGGGGGAGAGAGAGAGAGAGAGAAAGAGACACTGTAAAGCATTGGACGGGTCATCGGACTCCCCACACCTGCAGAACAGGCTCCTCCCCCCCCTCCATCCCACTGACACACGTAATGTAATCGTAACTTGCTTTTACGACTTTTCACTCGTAAATCCCCAAACAAACAGCTGAGAGCCCGTGCTGTTGTTGTGGTGGTGAAATAATCCACAGTAATTGGTCCCTCATGCCAGGATCAGACGCCACCATTATTGTAGTCTTTCACGCTTTGGCCACCGTGTCAGATTAGCTTATCATAGCATCATAAAACCTCGCTGTGTTCTGTGGCCGCGAGACGGACAGGGCTGCACTCTGCGCTCGTCCCCCGACGAGTCGCCGCACGCCGTCTTGGCGTGAAGTAGGGCTGCACGATTAATCGTTTTTTAATCGAAATCGCGATTTGGAATGATGCAATTATCAAATCGCCAAGCCTTTTTTTTTTTTTTTTTTTTAACCAGGAAGTCCCATTGAGATACAAGATCTCCTTTGCAAGGTAGACCTGGCCAAGATGACAGCAATAAGATTTGCAATACATCACACAGCAATAAAATGTGCGATACATCACACAAGAACATAATACATGTGCATGTATACAATACATCACATGTAAACACAAAGCAGAATAGTCTACATGATAGTAAAAGTGTATAATACAGGGTAATACAGTAATTTTGCAGTTGGGACCCGACTACAGAAAGCAGCAACATTCTTCTTGTAAATTTTTTTTTAAATATGTTATAATCGCATCGCAAATCGCAATCGCAATATCTATCAGAATAATCGCAATTAGATTATTTCCCAAAATCGTGCAGCCCTAGCGTGAAGTTAAGGCGAGACAGTAACCCCCTAATAGGCAAAGCAAATGCAACTTTCCCAGTTTGTTATGTAAACATATAAACTAAGAAAAAATATATTGCAAGTTTTCAGAATTGTATGTTTATATATGCAAATGAGGAACTTCCTCGTTAAATATGCACACATTTGCATATATCGCAGAAACACGCATAACTAACATGGATAATGTTCAAAAACTTGGTTTCATTTTGTTGATTACATTCAAAACGAAACTTTTTCCAGAAGGGATTGTGGCCTCTTATCAGCCCATACATCAGGAAATACTGTCTACTGTAGACATGTGGAAAGTTTGGTGTGTGTAGGTACTAGGGAAATGGAGTTCCATATGTCTTTGTGTGTAAGTAAAATGCATAAAAACTCGTTTTTGAGAAAACGCCCCTCAAAGTTCTGTATTGTAATTGTGATCTATGGACACAATCAGACAAAATGAAGTAAAATAAACAACTAATCGTCTGTTTTCGATATTTTATTGCCGCTAGTTTGAAATAAGACATGTTAAGGAAGCAAAATATAAAAAAATCGCAATATCGTAGAGAGAAAAAAAGGCGATTTCGGGGGTACTGTCTCGCCTTAACCAGGGATCAGGGGAGGAGGGGTTTGGTTTGGACTTCTCATTTGTGTCCAAAGTCAAAGGACACGTCGCAGGAATTGTCACATTACAACACGCTTTGGTCAGGGTGCCGTGGGGCCACCCCCGACGCCACATCACTGTTCTTTGGTTTTCGTCACCCTACAAGGGATGAAGACACCCGTTCCCGGTGTTCATAATCGGGCATGACGCTGGAAATCTGGCAGAATTCGTCTGATCCTGGTGTAACGGAGGTACCGCGAGTATATCCACAGTCACGATGGACTTCAAGTGTTGTGAAGTGACTGTGGACGTTAGCGGTACTGCAAGTTTTTTTTATTTTTTATTATTATCTTTTTCCCCCTCCTTTTTTCCGATTTTTCTCCCATCCCACTGTTAGTCGTTATGCCAATTCCCAACCCCCTTCCTGGTTGTTGCGCACCCCCCCCCCCTACTGTTGGTCCGGGAGGCCGGAGACTGTCCGGGAGATTCTCACCGGGAGAGTGTAACGTGTGGAAGGTCACACTACCTTTCTCCAGATCCTACCCTCGCTGTGCAGGCGCCCCGACCGAACTGTAGGGGTCGCTGTCCACAACGCCCAGGACCCACCCACGGCTTCCCTCCCCCTAACTCAGCCAAAACGAGTTAGTATAGCGATCAGCCCAAGCCAAGGTAATGCTGACTCTCCGGGCGTCGAGGCCGCAGCCTCTTGCATTGGTGACGAGCACAATCTCCGCTACGCCACCTGACCGCAGCGGTACTGCAAGTTAAACTCACTCCCCCTTAAAAGGCATGCAGACACGTTACCAAGAAGTGAATTCACCTCTTGGTATAGTGGTCTGCGATGTTGCCCGCGGCACGGGAGACCCGGGTTCGAGACTCACTCGGGGGGATCCCTTAACAGGGGTCGAACTTTAACACAACGCAGAGATGGCAATAAGAGACCGGCTACACTGGCCTTGATATGAAGTACAGTATGCACAGTGATATATAGGGGCTGAAGACCTGACCCCATTCCATCACTGGTTGAACTCTACTCTCTTTTTTTTCCTCTTTCTCTCTCTGGCCTGTGGCTCTGCTGCATATTTTCTGTCTGAAACCACTGGAGTTAT
>NC_140168.1:16662986-16687986 GCF_963971535.1 Notolepis coatsorum | reverse complement strand
AATAAAAAGTAGTCCACTTTGAAAAAAGACTACCATGTCTACCACCTACTTTGAAATAAAACACAGACAAGGAGAAAAAACACTGGCATCTGTAGACCTACTTTGAAATAAAACCCTGAACTATGCAGCTCTATTAGCTGATTGGCTAAAGATCGCAGCTGATTGGCTAAAGAGCCGCATGCGGCCTCGAGGCCGCAGGTTGCCGACCCCTGGCCTAGGCTAACATGCAGACGTGATGCCACAGATTACTTGTAAAAATAATCTGATTACTGATTACTCCTTTAAAAAGTAATCTAGTTACTTTACTGATTACTTGATTATCAAAGTAACTTAGTTACTTTGAAAGTAACTCGGTTACGAAGTCGTCGTCGTCCCCCCTGCTGCTGCCACAACATAAGAGTGACAACAGTTTTTTTTTTTTTTTAAATAATGCTTTATTGAAAGTGCATAATGTCATAAATCATGATTGGCTGCTCAGAGAGGTCATCATGAGACGTCATCAGCCATCAGGCCATAATAAGGTCACAGTTGTCCACTGCTCAGGCACTCTAGGACAGTGGTTCCCAAATGAAATAAAATAGAAAATGTATATAATATAATTGTAAAACCATTGTGTAATATAAAACATGGTATTATAGTTTGTTATTCTCATGTGTGTGTGGCTGCTGTGTGCGTGCGTGCCATCTCCGGTCTAGCTGACTGTACCCCTGGCTCTCTTATCATCAGCATTATGAGATAGTAACTAAATAGTAACGCACAGCCACTTGGAAATGTAACTGTAATCAGATTACTGGCTTGTAAAAAGTAACAAGTTAGATTACTATTTACTGAAAAAAGTAATCAGATTAGAGTAACTAGTTAGTAACTAGTTACTGGCATCACTGCGCGCAGCCAGATAGCTTTCTACTGGAGAAGACGGCTAATTTCCCAAAATGTTGACGTGTTCCTTTAATTACAGACATTATAGGGCAGCTTCTACATCACTTCATGAAAAAGACATGACATGTTATAAGAGCTGCTATAACTTACGGTATCATCATAACATATTACGGTCTGTGTGATAGTAATGGGGCAGCCGTAGTCTAGACTAGGTTAGAGAAGAGGGCTTGTGACCAGAAGGTCGTCGGTTCGATCCCCGGAGGAGCAAATGGAAAACGCTCTCCATTTACCCTCCCATTCCTTCTACCCCCATGCCCACCAGCAAGGCACATAACCCCCCCAGTACTCCAGTGGCACTTCCCCGCCCCTGTGGTCAGCTATGTGTCAGACCACCCAGTGTGAGCTTGCTTAACTGTATGAGTGTGAAGCAAATTCCTCCCTGGATGTAGTACTATAAAGTTAAATCAAATTAAATGTTTTTTTAGCTGTATGCTTTAAACTATATTCATTTGTCTTTGAAACCACATTGTGGTTTGGAATGCATTGTTGATGTTTTGGAAAGGCTGTTGTTGTTGTTGTTGTTGTTGTTGTTGGGACGTGTTGGGTCGCTCTGGGAACACACAGGGCTGGGAATAGAAAGCATGAATGGAGGCCACTTCTTCAGGCGTTGGACGACATGTTTACTGTATGTCACCATGACATGACACTCTCCTTCCACTCTGGATGTAATTAGTAAGGTGTGGCACAAGACTGTTGACTGAGGAACACACACAAACACAGTCTCACACACACACACACTCTCACACACTCTCACACTCACACACTTACACGCACACACACACACTTACACACAAACACACTCTCACACACACACACACACTCACACTCACACACTTACACGCACACACACACACTTACATGCACACACACTCTCTCACACACTTACACACACTCTCACACACTTACACACACACACACTCTCTCACACTCTCTCACACACTCATCCACACTCACACACGTACAGACACACTCTCACACACACACACTTACAGACACATATACTTGACTGTGTCTCGTGTCTCTCTCCAGTTCGGCTTCAACGAGTCCAGGATCGGTGTGGTCCAGTACAGTGGAGCTCAGGCACAGGAGGCCGTCCAGCTGGGAGACCCTCATATACAGACCCTCACCGACCTCAAACAGTGAGTCCACACACACACACACACACACACACACACACACACACACACACACACCTACACACACACGCATACATATCTACACACACACACACACAGTCACATACACACACACACAGTCACATACACACACACACACACACACACACACACACACACACACAGTCACATACTTTGGTGTGTAACTTTGGTTGCCATTGCCAATTTGGGCACGAATGTATCAGATTAACCCACAATGTACAAGTGCACTGATAATATTTGTGTCCTTTAAACATTGTCTTTATGTGGACATAAATAAAGATTCTAAATGTGTCCAGGGCGGTGAGAGACCTGCGCTGGTTGGCCGAGGCCACCTACACGGGCGAGGCCCTGCAGTTCTCCCTGAACAACATGATCAACCGGCTGACGAAGGAGAACCGCGTGGTGCTGGTACTGACCGATGGGCGCTCCGACATCAGTAGGGACCAGGTCCCCCTCAACACGCTGTGCGGCAAAGGCATCCGGGTGAGCGTGGCACACACACACACACACACACACAACTCGTACAATAACACACACTCTCAGACAAGAGACAGACCTGTAATAATAATAATAATAACTTTTTTGTATAGCACTTTTCATACAGAAATTGCAGTTCAACGTGCTTCACAACAGTAGAAAAATACAGGCATAAGCGAGCATAAAAAAGATAGAGAGGTAGCAAGGTGAGGTAAATCACAGTTTTTCACATTAGGATCTAGCATCCCAATAGGCCTCTCTGTTTACGGTTTCATTCAGTAATAAAAAATAATAAAATAGAATAGAAAAAAGTACGGTTTGATTCAGTTTAAAAATAGGCAAAAAATGATAAAATAGAACGGACAGTAAAAAGTGTGTTTAAAATAGTTCAATACAAATATAACAACAGAGCAGTGCATCGCTCTTAATAATTTGAGTTTCTTTACAAAGTTCAGTTTTGAATTACAACAGGGCAGCGCTCTTAAAATTACAGTGCATAGGAGGTAGTGAGATAAAATTGGGTCCTACTAATCACCACAAAGTACCAGAAAATACCCAAAAGTACCCCAAAATACCCCAAAGTACCCCAAAGTATACCCCAAAGTATACCCCAAAGTACCCCAAAATACCCCAAAGTATACCCCAAAGTACCCTAAATTACCCCAAAATACCCTAAAATACCCCAAAATACCCCAAAGTACCCTAAAATACCCCAAAGTACCCCAAAATACCCTAAAATACCCCAAAGTACCCCAAAGTATACCCTAAAATACCCCAAAGTACCCTAAAATACCCCAAAATACCACAAAGTTCCCCAAAATACCATAAAATACCCCAAAGTACCCAAAAATACCCCAAAGTATACCCAAAAATACCCCAACGTACCCGAAAATACCAGAAAATACCCCAAAGTACCCCAAAATACCCCAAAGTATACCCTAAAATACCCCAAAGTACCCCCGTGGGTGTGATGGTAGAGAGAGAGAGCAGCTGGAGGAGTGGGTGTGATGGTAGAGTGGTACATTGAGGTATACTTTGGGGAACTTTGAGGTTCTTTGGGGTATTTGGTGATACTTTGTGTTATTTTAGGGTATACTTTGGGGTATTTTGGGGTATTTTAGGGTACTTTGGGGTATTTTAGGGTATTTTGGGGTCCTTTGTGGTCCTTTGGGGTCCTTTGGGGTATTTAGGGGTACTTTGGGGTATTTTAGGGTACTTTGGGGTATTTTGGGGTATTTTAGAGTACTTTGGGGTATTTTGGGGTACTTTGTGGTGATTAGTAGGACCCATAAAATTTGCATAGAACCGACACATGAATTTGATAGGAAGTGTATAAAAGTAGGCAAGGTAAGAATAGTACAATAACACACACTCTGAGACAAGACAAGTTTCAAGTTTCAAGTTTCTTTAATAGTTGTCATACAGAAGTACAGAATACTTTTGTACAAAATGCTTCTTACTGTTGCGCTCCAGAGACTGTGCAAGACAAGATAAGTATGAAATAAAAACATAGTAAAATTAGAAGTAAAAAAAGAGGTCACAGTGTTCAGTTTAGACATATGTACAATGTTCGATGCAGAATAGACGTAGTTACCATACAATATACAATACTGTGCAGTGTACTAATATACAATACTATATAGTGCAAGGCAGAAATGGAGAAATGGGACGAGGTGCAATTTAGGTACAATTCACAGTAGGTGTACGAGTTGTAGTGCAAATCCTTTATCAATAAATATAAAGTGTAAGTGTGTTTGTGTGATCTAAAGTGTGGAGAGTGGGTGCTGCAGTGTGTTGTTTGTTTGAGTGAGTGTGTGCGTGTGGGTGTGTGTGCTGTGTGCATTTGATGGTTGTTGCATAGTGATTATTGTTCGTTTAGCGATTATTGTTCGTTTAGCAGCCTGATGGCCTGGGGATAGAAGCTTCTTCTGAGTCTTTCTGTGCTCGCCTTAAGACTCCGGTATCGCTTGCCTGACCGCAGCAGTTCAAAGAGGCAGTTGTTCGGGTGGCTCGAGTCCTTAATAATTCTCTTAGCCTTCCCCTTGCACCGCTTGATGTAAATGTTCTGGAGGGTGGGAAGCCCCCCTCCAATTGTGCGTTCGGCTGAACGTGTCACTCTTTGTAGTCTGCTACGGTCTTGTGCAGTGCTATTCCCAAACCAGGAGGTGATGTTGCCGGTCAGGATGCTCTCTATTGTACATGAGTAGAAGTTCCTAAGGATCTTCTGACTGACTTGGAACTTCCTTAGGCGCCTGAGGAAGTAGAGGCGTTGTCGTGCCTTCTTCACAACACTGTCAATGTGTGTGGTCCATGTCAAGTCCTCGGATATGTGGGCTCCGAGGTACTTGAAACTGTTCACTCTCTCAACCGGTGCCCCGTCGATGCTGAGGGGGCTGTAGTCCTTGACCCCCGACCTCCTGAAGTCCACAATCATCTCTTTTGTTTTGCTGACGTTCAGGGAGAGGCAGTTCTCCTGACACCACTGTGACAGGTTCTCTACCTCTTCCAGGTAGGCCCTTTCGTCGTTGGCAGAGATCAGGCCCACCACTACTGTGTCATCAGCAAATTTGATGATGGTGTTGTTGTTCCGCTGTGCTACGCAGTCATGTGTGTACAGGGAGTAGAGGAGGGGGCTCAGAACACAGCCCTGGGGGGCCCCTATGTTGAGCGTGATGGATGAGGAGGTGCAGTTGCCGGCTCTTACCACCTGGGGTCTGCCCGTCAGGAAGTCCAAGACCCACTGGCACAGGTCATAGTTCAAGCCCAGGTCCCTGAGCTTGGCTATGAGTTTGGAGGGGACTATGGTATTGAATGCTGAGCTGTAGTCGATGAACAGCATTCTCACATAGTTCCCCTGCCTCTTGTCCAGATGTGATGCTGCTGTGTGCAGCACATGGGCTATGGCGTCCTCCGTGGACCTGTTGGGGCGATATGCAAATTGCAGAGGGTCCAGGTTGATGGGGAGGGAGGAACAGATGTAGCCCTTCACTAGCTTCTCAAAGCACTTCATGGTTATGGAGGTGAGGGCTACAGAGCGGTAGTCGTTGAGGCAAGCGGGCGTAGATTTTTTGGGTACAGGGATGATGGTGGACTTCTTCAGACAGGTGGGGATGACAGCCTGTTCCAAGGACAGGTTGAAGATGTCAGTGAATACCGGGGCCAGTTGGTCGGCACAGACTTTTAGGACGCGGCCGGGGATGCCGTCCGGTCCTGCTGCCTTCCTGATATTCACTTTTTTAAAGATCCGTCTCACCTCATGCTCTGTTACCCTGAACACTGAGTCTCCATCAGCAGACCCCCCCCCCCCCATTGCCGTGGTTTGTAGGCTGGTGTTGTTATTCACAGCCTCAAACCTCGCATAGAAGGAATTGAGATCATTTGCTAAGGAGATGTCACTGTTCAGTTTGAGGGGGGTTCCTTTGTAGTCTGTCATTGTTCTGAGGCCCTGCCACATGCCTCTAGAGTCAGCCTGTTCAAACTGAAGTTCAACTTTATCCCTGTAACGCCGTTTTGCCTCTATTACTGCTCTCCTGACGTTGTATCTTGCCATCTTGTGTTCTTCCATGTTGCCTGTCACCAGCCCGGTGTTGTATGCTGATGTGCGCACTTTCAGAGCCTCACGGACGGATTTGTCTACCCAGGGCTTTTGATTTGGGTAGATTTTAATTTTGGTGGAGGGGATTGTTTCTTCTACCTGAGTACAGACATAGTCAATCACCGTTTCGGTGTATTCGTTAATATTGGCTGTGTTATCACGGAATACACTCCAGTCTGTGCTTTCCAGTACAGCTTGGAGTGACTCCTCTGACGTCACGGCCCAACGCTTAACCTCTCGCGAGACCACCGGCGTTCGCTTGAGACTTTGTTTGTACTTTGGCAAAAGAAATATTGCAGCGTGATCGCTTTTACCGAATGGACTAAGAGCCTGTGACTTGTACCCATTCTTAAATTGCGAGTATACATGGTCTAATATGTTCTCGCCTCTGGTGGGACAGGTCACATGCTGATAGAAATTCGGCAGCACCTTTTTAAGACGCGCGCTGTTAAAATCACCCAAAACCAAAATGGCGGCGTCAACATTAGCTGCCTGGAGTTTGTTTACCTCGTCGTGAAGTTTTGAAAGTGCGACCCCAGTGTTCGCGTGTGGTGGAATGTACACTCCGATGAGGATGATGGACGTTAACTCTCTTGGGAGGAAGAAGGGTCGACATTTTATCGTGATAAACTCCAGGTCTGGGGAGCAGTGGTTAGACAGTTCCTTTGTGTTGCCTAAATCGCACCACTCCTTGTTTATCATGAAGGCAATGCCGCCTCCTCTCGTCTTTAGTGACTCTTCTGCCGTCCGGTCCTTGCGGAGAACGAAGAAGTGGTCTGCCGGTTCTATTGCGTGATTCGGGACATCTGGACTCAGCCAAGTTTCTGTGAAACAGAGGACGTTACAATCCCGAATGTCCCTCTGGAATTGGATCCGTGCTCTGATGTCATCCAGTTTATTTCCTATCGATTGCACATTGGCCAACAATATGCTGGGCAATGTGGTTCTGTGTCGTTTGGACCTCAGTCTGTTTCGGACCCCCGCTCTCTTTCCACGTCTTCGCGGCGGTTTCTCCTGGTCTTGGCCATGATAACAAAGGATCTCGGCGGGCCATTTCTGCTGTTCAGCGACACAAGCCTGTACAATAACACACACTCTGAGACAAGAGACAGACCTGTACAATAACACACACTCTCAGACAAGAGACAAGCCTGTACATTAACACACACTCTCAGACAAGAAACAAACATGGACAGACTAGGGCTGGACCCAAATTGTCATAATCGAATCGGATTCGGCAGGTCAATACGATGATTCGACAATTTGTTTTATATTAAAAAAAGAATAATGAAAATAAAAAATGTTGAAGTGTATTCATAAGACGTTCTGGCTAAATACATTAGCATGCATTTCAGTGCTAGCATACAGTACATTAACTTAGTCAAGAGTCATATGACATTTTGTTTGAGCATTTAAAATCAATAAATCTGTTTAGACAACTGCATATGATATGACGCCAGATGGCTGATGTGAATTGCCAACAATGCATTAGCCTGCGTGTGGATTTGTCTGAATAAGGAGACAGTACTAGGGTTGCTGTGGTGATGTGAATTCTCCCATGACTAATAAACTCATGACAACATAATCAGACTCAATATCTGTAGAGCGCTTATAGTGCTATATTGATCTGCTGTGTCTAGTCTATTTTTAATTCATTTTCAATGACTAGTATCCATTAGTTGGACGGACAGAGTTAAACCATAAAAGCTGTTATCTAGTGCATCGAGCACACTGTTGCTGGTCTGGACTGATCCTCTGAGCTCTTCTCCAGTCGAGCGCTCGCTGCTGCAGGATTTAGATTCAAAAGATTGCCAAATCCTTGAGTCGCCCCTAGACTCCTGACACTCCAGCATGCTCTCAGTGTCATCTTTACCATCTTTCCCCATTCATTGTCTATGGAGCAGCTTCAGACATCACACATTTTGAGTTTTAGCACTTCTGGATTTTGGGAGAGATTTTTTATTTGGTTTGATTTGATTACGGATCCCCATTAGCTGGTGCCATAGCAACCAGCTAGTCTTCCTGGGGTCCACACAAAAAAAAACATATAAAAACAATTATTATTGCATAACAAAAATTATTAAAAGTCAGTACTCAACACACAATGCATAATGAAACTAACAACTACGATGGCTAAAATGACATGCAAGCAAAGAAACAGAAAACAAAAAAACAAAACAAAATACAATTTAAGCTCTTTTTTAAAGTGAATCTACTGTACATGCAGCAGAGGTTTTGAGGCAGGTTATTCCAATGAGTTAATGCTCTAAAAATAAAAGATCTCCTTTAAAGCGTTGGTTTTTGGACCTGGCAATTCAAGCTACCCACCACTGGAACCTCTAGTGTAATGATCATGCACAGTATTACTAAAAACAACCTGTTTATGTATAAAAACAGGAGTTTTACTGCTCATGACCAACTTGAACAAGAGAGAGTTGTTTGTGTTCACTAATATACTCTCGGACCGTCTTAGAAGAACTACAGACTACGTAAGAAATGTGCAAGTTCTTAAAATTGGCCGTAGTTCCCCTTTTAAAGTCCTTTTGCGCCCCCCCCCCCCCCCCCCCCAGGTGGGAGGCTTGGGAGTGAAGGACTACTCGGGACGCGAGCCCAACCACGAGCAGCTGGGGGACGTGGTGTGCATGAGTGACCCCGACAAGCCCGGCTTCTCCTTCGTGCTGGACAACTACGCGGAGCTTCTGGACGACACCTTCCTGCAGAACCTCACCGCCAGCATCTGCCAAGGTACGACACGACACGCCAAGTCAAGTCAAGAACTACAACTGTCCCAAAGCCTCTCGCACAGTATTAACCCTTTCACTACCACACTACGGAAGGTTAACCCTTTTCCCTACCACACTACAGATGGTTAACCGCCTGTAGTGTGGTAGTGAGGGGGTTAACCATCCGTAGTGTGGTAGTGAAAGTGTTAACCTTCTGTAGTGTGGTAGTGAAGGTGTTAACCGTTTGTAGTGTGGTAGTGAGGGGGTTAACCATCCGTAGTGTGGTAGTGAAAGTGTTAACCTTCTGTAGTGTGGTAGTGAAGGTGTTAACCGTTTGTAGTGTGGTAGTGAAAGGGTTAACCTTCTGTAGTGTGGTAGTGAAGGGGTTAACCTTCTGTAGTGTGGTAGTGAAAGGGTTAACCGGCTGTAGTGTGGTAGTGAAGGGGTTAACCGGCTGTAGTGTGGTAGTGAAAGGGTTAACTGCCTGTAGTGTGGTAGTGAAGGGGTTAACCTTCTGTAGTGTGGTAGTGAAAGGGTTAACCGTCTGTAGTGTGGTAGTGAGGGGGTTAACCGTCTGTAGTGTGGTAGTGAAGGGGTTAACCGGCTGTAGTGTGGTAGTGAAAGGGTTAACTGCCTGTAGTGTGGTAGTGAAGGGGTTAACCTTCTGTAGTGTGGTAGTGAAAGGGTTAACCGTCTGTAGTGTGGTAGTGAGGGGGTTAACCATCCGTAGTGTGGTAGTGAAAGGGTTAACCGTCTGTAGTGTGGTAGTGAAAGGGGTTAACCCTATGTAGTGTGGTAGTGAAAGGGTTAACCATCCGTAGTGTGGTAGTGAAAGGGTTAACCGTCTGTAGTGTGGAAGTGAAGGGGTTAACCTTCTGTAGTGTGGTAGTGAAAGGGTTAGCCGTCTGTAGTGTGGCAGTGAGGGGGTTAACCATCTGTAGTGTGGTAGTGAAAGGGTTAACCTTCTGTAGTGTGGCAGTGAACGGGTTAACCCTTTGGTAGTGTGGCAGTGAAAGGGTCAAGACCGCTCCCAGTAAATATATTTAATGAGTTGCATTGTCTGTGAATTACACACAATGTCTCAACTTTGTGGTCGAAGACGATGATTCATTTGTGTTTCAAAATGTTGTGAATCATTAAATATGTTGGCTGTAGTCTTAATTCAGTCTGTCTTGTTGTCTAATATACACTCTGTGCACACAAATGTGTTGTTTTGGTTTTTGGGTCATGTTCATGTTCATAATTAATGACTGTAAAGTACATGACACCCTTTTCTTCTCCCCCCAAACCCAGACAAGAAGTGCCCAGACTACAAATGTCCCAGTAAGTGCCTCTGTTCCAAAAGACCACATCAGCACATTTGACACAACTTGGTTATGAATCTTTCTTTATCTCTCTTCATTATTAAAGGCGTGACTAGGAGGGATTGATTTTGACATCGATAACTCATTGTAAGTTCAGTGTCGTCGGTACCTTGGCGGGATTACCGTGCAAACATGTTGAAATGATGAGGATGAAAGACAACATGGTGTGTGCGACCGGGTCGGATTCACAGGGTTTCTGCTAAAGGCATTACAGCGCAGAGGAAGCCTTTTCCAAACAAAAGCTGCTTCATCCACAAAAATAACTTCAACATGTTCACGATTAGCAAGGGCTGTTCTCCCTCTGAACGAATCCCATGCTGGCTCTCACCATTTTCAAGCTAGTATAGGTCAGTCTGTCTGTCTGTTGGTCTGTCGGTCTGTTGGTCTGTCTGTCTGTCGGTCTGTCTGTCTGTCGGACTGTCTGTCTGTCTGTCTGTCTGTCTGTCTGTCTGTCTGTTGGTCTGTCTGTCTGTCTGTCTGTCTGTCTGTCTGTCTGTCTGTCTGTCTGTCTGTCTGTCTGTCTGTCGGACTGTCTGTCTGTCTGTCTGTCTGTCTGTCTGTCTGTTGGTCTGTCGGTCTGTTGGTCTGTCGGTCTGTTGGTCTGTCGGACTGTCTGTCTGTCGGTCTGTCTGTCTGTCTGTCTGTCTGTCTGTTGGTCTGTCGGTCTGTCTGTCTGTCGGCCTGTCTGTCTGCCAGTCTGTCCCCCAAAAAAGTAGTATATAGAATACATACACGATATAGATTGTAATGTGCCACAATGATACATAGTGGTGTGACAACGCATCCCAACGAACGACGCACCAATCGCTATAATCGTGCACTATAATAGTCACAATGTCAAACTTGGCATTAAGACATAACTCGTACGCTCTATAAGCCTGATTTACATGACATGTTGTGTAGACAATACAGCTGTCCCTGGTCTAGAACGTTGCCAATAAGACCACCCACTTGCGCCTATTGGATTTTACAACATTCAGCTTTTTCCCCTTGTTCACCCGATTCCCACGGAAACTGCTGCGTGGCGTCTCTCAGAACAAACATCTTCCACTGTGTGATCCTGAATGTTGTTCGGCCAAAACCATGATTGTGAGTGAAGCCAAGCGTCGCTCGCGATCGTGATCGTCTGGCCTGCGACCAGATGCTGGAGCTGCAGTCAGAGGGTCCAATGTATACAAGCTTTGAAGAAAAAAAAATTGATCCAGCTACTGTAACCTTAGTCTACACCTTAGTCTACAACGCTGGTCTCTGCCACTGGATAATTGCGTGCAGATCCTTGATACCGTGCTCATGTTAAAGCACACCGGGCAGCACGATGCAGTTGAAGTGAGGGATTTCCTGCAGCCATATTGGTCGCAGCTTATCACTAAATGCTTGTTATACTTCTGTCTGTCCGTTCCTGCCTTCCTCTTTTTAAATGGCTCCTCTCTTTCACCAGGCTAGCTCACTAGTCCATGATTTACAGCGTGATTAGTGTCAATAATCTCTCCGATATGATTTGTATCCCGAAACGACAATGTGAGGATATTATGGATTTACACTGAGTTTCAAGTTTCTTTAATAGTTGTCATACAGAAGTACAGAATACTTTTGTACAAAATGCTTCTTACTGTTGCGCTCCAGAGACTGTGCATGACAAGATAAGTATGAAATAAAGACATAGTAAAAATTAGAAGTAAAAAAAGAGGTCACAGTGTTCAGTTTAGACATATGTACAATGTTCGTAGACGTAGTTACCATACAATATACAATACTGTGCAGTGTACTAATATACAATACTATATAGTGCAAGGCATAAATGGACGAGGTGCAGTTTAGGTACAATTCACAGTAGGTGTACGAGTTGTAGTGCAAATCCTTTATCAATAAATATAAAGTGTAAGTGTGTTTGTGTGATCTAAAGTGTGGAGAGTGGGTGCTGCAGTGTGTTGTTTGTTTGAGTGAGTGTGCGTGTGGGTGTGTGTGCTGTGTGCATTTGATGGTTGTTGCATAGTGATTATTGTTCGTTTAGCGATTATTGTTCGTTTAGCAGCCTGATGGCCTGGGGATAGAAGCTCCTTCTGAGTCTTTCTGTGCTCGCCATAAGACTCCGGTATCGCTTGCCTGACGGCAGCAGTTCAAAGAGGCAGTTGTTCGGGTGGCTCGAGTCCTTAATAATTCTCTTAGCCTTCCCCTTGCACCGCTTGTTGTAAATGTTCTGGAGGGTGGGAAGCCCCCCTCTAATTGTGCGTTTGGCTGAACGTGTCACTCTTTGTAGTCTGCTACGGTCTTGTGCAGTGCTATTCCCAAACCAGGAGGTGATGTTGCCGGTCAGGATGCTCTCTATTGTACATGAGTAGAAGTTCCTAAGGATCTTCTGACTGACTTGGAACTTCCTTAGGCGCCTGAGGAAGTAGAGGCGTTGTCGTGCCTTCTTCACAACACTGTCAATGTGTGTGGTCCATGTCAAGTCCTCGGATATGTGGGCTCCGAGGTACTTGAAACTGTTCACTCTCTCAACTGGTGCCCCGTCGATGCTGAGGGGGCTGTAGTCCTTGACCCCCGACCTCCTGAAGTCCACAATCATCTCTTTTGTTTTGCTGACGTTCAGGGAGAGGCAGTTCTCCTGACACCACTGTGACAGGTTCTCTACCTCTTCCAGGTAGGCCCTTTCGTCGTTGGCAGAGATCAGGCCCACCACTACTGTGTCATCAGCAAATTTGATGATGGTGTTGTTGTTCCGCTGTGCTACGCAGTCATGTGTGTCTCCACCGCAGACCTTTTGTGTTAACACGTTGTAACTTTTCTTCGAAGCCTTTCAAATTCGCTGTGCACATTCATGACCCTGAGAGCGAGAAGCCTGTTGATTTTGGTGACCTCATGACCTTTCCTCTAGCGCCACCACTAGGCCAAACTTTACATTTTATGAATTTGTGTATCTCGTGTAGCTTTCATTCAAATATTTTCAAATTGCGGTGCACATTCATGACCCCTAGAGGAAGAAGCCTATTGTTTTTGGTGAGCCTATCACCTTTCCTGTAGCGCCACCATCAGGCCAAACGTTACATTTTCACATTAGTGCATCTCTAAGAGGTTTCATTCAAACCTTTACAAATTTGCTGTGCACATCCATGACCCCAGGAGGAAGAATCCTATTGATTTTGGTGACCCCATGACTTTTCCCTCTAGCGACACCATCAGGCCAACGTTCAATACTCAAATTAGTGTATCTCCTGATCCGATATCCACCACACATGACAAAATATATTTGCCTTGCCATAGCAAGGAGGCCTGTGAAGTTAAAACATGAACTACTCCTCGAACAGCTCGAATTAGGGGCAATATCACAAAAGGTGGATTGAGAATTCGGGGCCATTTTGGGATATACCTGCTGTTGGCCACATATATTTAAAAATGTATGCAAATGGTGTCTGATACATTGTTGTCTGTGGCCTACGTTTGTACTGCACTTAAAATTGACATGTCTATGTAGTTTGTCATATTGTTATTTATGGTCATGTTTTGTATTGCTTAGCTGTCTGAGACCAAGGACCACAATGGAAATAACTTTTGACTTTTTAGTGTTTCATCCTTGAAAACAACACATATCTAGCTGATCTGATATAATAATAATAATAATAATAATAATAATAATAATAATAATAATAATAATAATAATAATAATAATAATAATAATAATAATAATAATAATAATAATAATAATACATCTCAAAGTGCTACAAAGGTAAAAAGTCAAATGAATAAAAACAATTAAAATGAATAAAACAACCAATGAAAATGGAAGAAACATACAGCCTAAAATCTAAAAAAAAAGTAAATAAATAAAAGTAAAAGAATAATTCAGGCAAACGCCTTGTTAAAAAGAAACGTTTTTAGGCCCCTTTTAAAAACCTCAACGGACTGACACGACCTGTGACCTGCTGTGTGTGTGTGTGTGTGTGTGTGTGCGTTGCAGTCAACTTCGGCGAGGACACCGACATCGTGGTGATGATGGACAGCTCGGCGAGCGTGGGCCAGAAGAACTTCGAGACCAGCAAGGCGTTCGTGCAGCGCCTGACCAAGCGCCTGCTGACGGCGGAGAGGAAGGGGCGCGCCGGCGTCCGCGTGGGCGTGGGCCAGTACAGCCGCACCGCCCGCATGGAGCAGGAGCTGTCGGGCAACCTCACCCTTCTGACCCGCCGCACCGAGGAGGCCACCTTCCAGAACGACGGCACCGACGTCACCGGCGCCCTGAGCTTCACCCTGCAGCGCTTCGTCGGCGGCGGCGTCGGGGGCGGCGTCGGGGGCGGCCGCGGCGACTCGGCGGGTCTCGGCAAGAAGAAGAAGGTGCTGCTGTTCTCCGACGGCCGGTCGCAGGGCGTCACCGAGGCCGTGCTGGAGAAGCGCGTGCGCGAGGTGGCGGAGGGCGGGGCGGAGCTCTACGTCATCGCCGTGGGCAACCAGGTCAGCGAGGTCAACCTGCGCACCCTGGTGAGCCGAGGGCGGCGGGACGACCTCTCCTACGCCCAGCGCCACCTGTTCCGCGTCTCGGACTACCCCTCCCTGCTCCGCGGCGTGTTCGACCAGAAAGTCGCCCGCAGGGTTTCCTTGTCCTGAGTGCAGGGACCCCACCCCACCCCCCCCAACCCGACACACACACACACACACACACAACAGGACCAACACACTTTAGTTTTTTTTAAAGTCCCAATATGATTATTCAGTCTCACTCCTTTACAAATACACTGTGTTCAAGTGCTTTTTTTTTTTCATGTCAGAAAACGACAAACGATTGTGTGTCAGAACGACAGGAAGGTCTGTGTAAGTAAGAAATGTAATAAAAAAAAAGGGGGTCCTGGAGAGCCCGCCGCTACACCCCGAGCTTCCTCGTTCCACCGCGGATCAGTGTTCCCGCCCACGTGCTCTCCGCTCTCTTCATCACATTACATCAGTCGTTCATCCGGTCTGGACCTGTCACTTTTCAGAGTTCACTGTGTCTCTCACTCGCCAGAAATGAGTTCATTGTAAACTAAAATGTTGAGCAGAAAAGCGAAGGCTGAGAGGTTTTCGTCCCTCCAGCACCAGCGCTCCCCCGCGGCGTGAAGGATTTTCTTTTTTTATAGAGGGTCTGAAATGGAGTCGGAACCGTTCGTCACTCTTAGATTTTGCCCGACGAA
This sequence comes from Notolepis coatsorum, assembly GCF_963971535.1. Taxonomy (NCBI): domain Eukaryota; kingdom Metazoa; phylum Chordata; class Actinopteri; order Aulopiformes; family Paralepididae; genus Notolepis; species Notolepis coatsorum. Next base: position 16,672,575 of record NC_140168.1, on the reverse strand, counting down.
AACAGGACACAGGACATTACATCAGACGAGCTTTATTACGAAACATCAACACATCACCTGGTACTAATAAAGGTAGCTGGACACAGCATAGATTTATGTACGGGTGGGCGTGAATACATGTGTGTGTCTGTGTGCGTGTGTGTGTGTGTGTGTGTGTGTGTGTGTGTGTGTGTGTGTGTGTGTGTGTGTGTGTGTGTGTGTTGCGTGTGTCTGTGTGTGCGTGCGCGCGTGTGTGTGTGTGTGCGCGCGCGCGTGTGTGTGTGTGTCTGTGTGCGTGTGTGTGTGTGTGTGTGTGTGTGTGTGTGTGTGTGTGTCTGTGTGTTAGCACACTCGTAACGAGTGTTGGTATGTCTTTGATTGAGTGCGTGTGTGCATGTATGCTTGTGTTGTTAGGTGGAGGTCTTTCATCTATGGCCTTGGGGAGGATTGCTCTTATAAACAGTTTCACTGAGGTCACTGGCGCAAATGATGACGGAGATATGCATAACAGAACAAGCCCATGTCAGGCGCACGTGAGAGTGGCGTGCACACACACGCTCACACACACACACACACACACACACACACACACACACACACACACACACACACACACACACACACACATGACAGCCTCAATCAGAGAGAAAACATCTGGCAGACTTGATGTGGAAAAGATCACTAGAGGAATTCAGTTCTCCCCTCACACACACACACACACACACACACACACACACACACACACACACACACACACACACACACACCTACACACACACACACACATACACACACACACACACACACACACACACACACACACACACAGACATAGGGGTCCAGAGTCACTGTGTTGTTGTTGTTCTTATTTTTGTAACTACCTGTGGTGCTATTAGTCTATTAGTGTATTAGTCTCTACCCATGTTGTTAAAGAATTTAAAGATTAAAGATACTTTACCTGAGGACACACTCTTCAGTTGTAAGACCTCCTTCAATAAAGGTTGCTACAACACCCCAATGTCTCCCGTGTTCACATTCAATCACACAGGCTCCACACGCGTTTGTATTAATATACTGTTCCACACAATGAACTCTAGACCTTTTTAATCTGCTCCTTGTAAATGAAATGATGATGGAATAACACATGCCGGACCATGGAACAGCTGAGCAGTAAATTGTCTTTTAGTCCCTTCAAAAGGAGGACATAATGAACATTGTTGTAATTCCTATACAACCAAAATTATGAAATTTGTTTTGATTACTTCCTGTAGCTGTCATGTGGACATTCCATTGATATACATTAATTCCCTGACTCCTTTCTCTATCCGTAACCACCAAATACCAAACCCTTGGGGGTGGGGGGGGGGATAATATTACGCCCCTTTCCCGACTACAATGACTTACAGTATGTACAGAAACATCCAATTCGGGCGCCCAAGTGGCGCACTGCATACAGCACTACGGTGCAACACGGCCGACCCGGGTTCGACTCCCGGACCCGGTGATCTTTGCCGAATGTCTTCCCCGGTCTATCTCCCATTCCTCCTCTCTCTCTCTCTCTCTACCGGACTGCCCGGTAGCAAAAATCAATAAAAAACCTACAAAAACACAACTTGTCCGAAAGGCCAAGTAACATTTAGAAACATCCAATTCCGAATTACTCGTAGATTTACCAGATCCCATGATCCCATTTTCAAAAAGGTGACAAGACAGCAAAATGTCTATTAAAAGCTATGCATGTTTCCTTGTGATCAGATAATACGCACTGATCATGCACGGGCAGAGAAATAACGCATTTATTCTTAGTGGGATTCACTACCTTCCAGAATTTTGCTGGATTTTAATAACAGCTAAATAATAATCAGATTTAGCTTTTCTCACTGATGATGTGAATTGCCAATGGGAAGAGTCTCCAGATTTTCTAGCTATAGGACCCAAGCCATATTGTTTAATTGGAGCAAAGTTGATAGTTCAGTGCTTTTTAAATGGTACAAGTTTGTTAACCAATGAGTTGATGGTATTTTATAAAAGAATCCAATGTTAATTCCATGTCCTGGATTTCTAATGTATTTGAGATGTCACTACCCCAGGACCCCAGGAAGACTAGAGGCTCTTTCATGTGTCTCTAATGGGGATCCTTTAATAAATATAAACTATGATAAAGATGATGTAAGAACGGGGCGGCTGATTGGCGCAGTGGGCAAGGCGCTCACCACTAACGCAGGAGATGCTGGTATCGAGCCCAGCTCTCGGCGTTGCTACCGGCTTGGCCAGCCGTCATACTAACACAATTGGCAGTGTTAGAGGGTGGGAAAGCCGGTGGGGGGGGATTGGACGTTGTGGACAGCGACTCCTACAGGTCGGTTGGGTGACGCCTGTGCGGCGGAAACAGGAAGTATCGGGGGCAGCGTGAGCAAGGCTTCTATCCTCACTACAGCCGACCAGTGGGAGGCATAGTCTAGCAACGTTCAAGACGGGGGAGGGAAGAATTGAAAATACTAAATTGGGATGGGAGAAAAATAGAAAATGGGGAGAAAAAGTGAAAAAAAAAAATTTATGTAAGAAGTCTTTAGAACATCAAACCTTTCTCTTGACAACTTGTGACTGAGCTGACCTTAGTCGCTTGTCCCTAATGCAGGCTATGGGGCATTGGTCACACATTGCAAGGTCAAAGACACCAGAAGCACTGTATCACTCCTATTGGATAAGACCAGATCTATTATAATTGACTTTTAATCATCTTTTTGTTAGTAATCAGTTGGGTTAGGTTCACCACACACACACCCCTCGAATACTCACACACATTAGTCAACCAATTTAGTTTAAAATCACTGAAGATTGCCATCTCTGGACTACTACAGCATATTGGGAAACCAGGCCTGCCAATTTTTCAATTGCACCAGATTCAGCAGAGGGAGGTCTATAAATCACAATCACAACCAGATTTTCAAACATAAACATAAAGACGGACAACTCGCTCATCACAGACAAGCTGGATGTGGCCAATTACTTAAAGGGGAACTATTTTACTATTTCTTTCACTATTTGGGCACTTTTACACAATTCCTGTGGGTTTATGGAACACCTCTGTAATTTTTTTTAATTCATTGTTTTGTATTTCTAATCAAGTCCTCAAAAACAGCATTTTTCTACCTCAAGATCTTAAGCTGTTTTGAGCCTGGGCTCCAACCACTGTGGGAACTGGAAACTCAGCTGATTATCATGCAGCGGTGTCTCTCTGACATCACAAATCAGCCCATTTTCAGATGACTCAGTTCAGTGAGGGTGAATATTGTGAGAGGAGAATTGGAAGAATGCACCAATATGAGAATTAGAGACATAGATCATATTAATATAAGTCCACATAGCTAGGAAACAATGCTAAACACTGAAAAAGGCCATTTATAAGATAGTTCCCCTTTAAACATTTTCTTCACAAACATAGCCACAACACTGGTAAACAAACTACCCTCCCACTCAGGGCATTTTGGGGTAGAACACATCGTAGCCTACTACAAAAACCTAGGGTCCGCAAAGACGATTTCAAACTAGAAATGGTAACAACAGTTGAGGTACTCAAAAAACTGAGCGCCCCCCAACCGAACAAGGCCAATGGCCATGACAATATCCCCTCCAAATTCCTCAGAGTCTCAGCAGCCGCCATCACCCCAGTCATCACACACATAATAAACCTCTCCATAAAACAGGGACACGTACCCAAAGACTTCAAAATTTCTAAAGTAACACCCCTGCCCAAAAAGGGCAGCAAATTAGACCCAGGCAACTACCGCCCTGTTTCTATCCTTACCTCCATCTCGAAAGTCATGGAAAAAATAGTATACGAACAGGTCGGAAAGTACGTCGCGGAAAAAAACCTAATCTACGAATTCCAATCTGGCTTCAGAACATCCCACTCCACTGACACATGCCTTCTCTATTTAAACGACCACATCAAACAAGAGGTGGACGCGGGCAAATACTGCGGCATGGTCATACTGGACCTACAAAAGGCCTTCGACACTGTCAATCACACCATTCTGATTGACAAGCTAAAAGCAATTGGTTTTGATAGTCTATCAGTGAGCTGGATGTAATCCTACCTGGAGGGGAGAGAACAGATGGTGGAGGTAAACGGTACCGTATCCCCCCCCCCTCCCAGTGAGCTGTGGTGTTCCACAAGGAAGCATACTAGGACCGCTACTGTTCCTACTTTATGCAAATGACATGTCGTCAGCTTGTGACTGCAACTTGTTCCTGTTCGCGGACGACTCAGCCCTGCTGTTCTCTGACAAGAACAAGTTACAGGTTGAAAAAACCCTCAGCTCGGAACTAGGCAAAATCTGCATATGGCTCGCTGATAACAAACTATCATTACACCTGGGCAAAACAGAGTCCATTCTCTTCGGTTCAAATAACAAACTCAGCAAGACCGACGACTTCTCAGTTACAGTGGGTGACAATATTATCACAAGGAAAGATGAAATTACCTACCTGGGTTCCATCCTAGAGGCAAATCTTTCCTGTGACAAAATGGCATCCAATGTAATAAAAAAAGTCAACCAACAAACTCGAATATTGTACCGGATCTCCTCTCTGGTAAACAAGAATACCCTGAAGACTCTGGCAGGAGCACTTATTCAAGGGTACTACGACTATGCTTGCACCTCATGGTACCAAAGCACCTCAAAGGCGCTAAAAACAAAATTACAAACATCTCAAAACAAACTGGTCAGACTACTGCTTGACCTTACTCCTAGAACCCACCTCACCCCTGCCCACTTTGACAACCTAGGATGGCTTAGAGTAGACGACAGAGTACAGCAACTTGCAATGGGCCTGGTCTACAAGATACACTACACGACTAAGATACCCATGTACATGTCAAAATACTTCCCAAAGGTCAGTGAATACCACGACCACAACACCAGAGGGAGCTCCACAAATCATGTTAAACCCAGATTTGGCTCAAACAAGGGACTAAACACGTTTAGCAATTATGCCACATCAATGTGGAACGCCCTACCCAAAGCTGTAAAGGAATGTGAATCACTACCCACTTTCACTTTCGTGTACCGGAGGGGACACGTGATGCAAGGCTTCTATCCTCTCTACAACCGGCCAGTGGGGGGAATATGCGAGCAACATTCAAGACAGAATTGGCACAATGGAATTGGGATGGGAGAAAAATAAAAAAAGAGGAGAAGAAGTGGATAAAAAAAAAAAAAATGTATTTTTTATGCGGTCGGCTGGGAAGGAGATTTTTGTCTCTACCGAGCGCCAGTGCACTAGGTTAGACTCGAGGACTCGCGTACATCTCCGGGGGGAGATGACGCAGTAGATCAAACATTGGCAGGGGGGTCTCACGCCCGTTAGGTGGGCCACCGGGAGCGGTGCGTTTGCATACTGACCGTCTTGGTGGCACCCCCTGTGATGTTTTGGATCGACGCGTACTACCTACCCCCTTCTTAGGAATGGGGGCGGCGGCATGACAAGGGCACAGGACTTGTCCTGGTCGCGCCGGACCGGATCAGTTTAACCCGTTGTCCGCCGGGGCGCAGACAAGTTCTGGTACCCGAGCTTTTCCGGGGGGGAAATGCCAGGGCGGGCCGGACGTCACAGGGGTTGATGTCATCATGAATGTGTGTGTCATATAGATGCCACTACGAGTTGCCCTTAACCTGTTAAGCTGTAGCCCTATTTCCCCCTTAAAGGTACATGTCTAAGTAAATGGAAGATTGCTCCACTTCTGCAAGGTCAATTTGCATGTTCTTGGTATCTATCAATCAATCAGATTTATTTATATAGCACATTTAACATGACACGTGTCAACCAAAGTGCTGTACAGAGGGTGGATACACATAGATACATATTGACAACAATCACACTCCGTTTTATGGGAGGGCACACAGGCAAACATAGGAAAACAGGGTATGAGTCAGTGAACGGGAAAGGCTAGTAGGTAGAAGTGGGTTTTGAGCCTCGATTTGAAGGCATCTATCGAGGGGGCGAGCCTAATCAGAAGCAACGTCAGAAGGATACGCCCCTTCCTGACAAAAGAAGCCACCCAACTCCTCATCCAATCAACAGTCATCTCCCGCCTCGACTACTGCAACGCACTGCTAGCTGGCCTCCCGGCCACTGCCACCAAGCCTCTTCAACTCATTCAAAACGCAGCAGCCCGCCTGATATCAAACCTACCGAAGTCGGCCCATGTCACCCCACTTCTTAGGGACCTGCACTGGCTCCCCATTGCTGCACGTATCCGCTTCAAGGCCCTCGACCTAGCATACCGTGCAGCAAAGGGAACCGCTCCCGCCTACCTCCGGTCAATGGTCTCTAACTACACACCCTCAAGACCCCTACGCTCTGCATCTTCTGGCCGCCTCAGACCTACTCCTATCCAAGCTCCCGGAGGGTCATCAAAGAGAAGCCGCCTATTCTCAGTCCTTGCCCCACAATGGTGGAATGAACTACCCATCCCAGTTAGGACAGCCGAATCCCGTCCAATCTTTCGCCGTCGACTAAAGACTCACTTCTTCAACCATTATCTGAAATGATTAAAAAAAAAATTAAAAAAAATTAAAAAAAAAATCTAACCCTGACTAACCTTACTGTCATGCACTTGTCCTAATAAACTAACCTACACTGTAACACGCAACACTTGATGAACATTGTTACTCAGCTGATAGAGTTGTACCCTTCTTGCTGTCTTGTCGTACAGAACTTGTAAGTCGCTTTGGATAAAAGCGTCAGCTAAATGACTAAATGTAAATGTAAATGTAATGGAGGTGGGGATGCTGTTCCACAGTTCAGGGGCTGCGATAGCAAAGGCACGGCCCCCCCTGAGCTTGAGGTTAGACCTCCGGACTGTCAGGAGCCTCTGATCGGCTGACCTGAGGGACCTGGTGTTGGAATAGGGGGATAGGAGGTCTGAGATGTAGGAGGAGGGGGGGTGACCATTAAGGGCTTTAAAAACAAATAGGAGGAGGGGGAGCTCCAGTGGCTCACCGCGTATCTCGGCGCTGTTTCGGCGTCGGGGACGGCCGTGCGCGTCGCGGATCTGGGGTACACGAGTTCGACTCCCGGACTCGCCGTGTTTTCTCAGGGTGTCTTCCCCTGATCTGTGTCCCATTCGGCCTGTTTCTGTCGGTCATGCTTGACCAGAAAAAGCGATAAACGCTAAAAAATAAATAAATAGGAGAACCTTCAAATCTATCCGGTAGCGTACTGGAAGCCAATGAAAGGAGGCAAGGACAGGGATGATGTGGTCTCTCTTGCGGGTTCTGGTCAACAGTCTGGCAGCAACGTTTTGTACCAGTTGTAAGCGGGACAGGGAAGACTGGTTAATGCCTATATAGAGGGAGTTGCAGTAGTCTAATCTAGATGAAATTAAGGCGTGGATGACTCTCTGAAGGTCTGCAGGGGAGAGAAGGGCTTTGAGTTTAGCAATGGTGCGTAGTTGGAAAAAACATGCCTTTACCACTGAGTTCACTTGTCTGTCGAATTTAAATTGTAGATAAAAAATTACACCTAGGTTCTTGACATAAGGCTTGACCAGGGTGGACAGGTTGCCAAGGCTGTTGGTAAGGGTGGTGACAGCGTCTGGGGGACCGAAGAGGATTATTTCGCATTTGTTTTGATTTAGTTGTAGAATGTTTTGTGCCATCCAACATTTAACGTCATCCAGGCAGGACATGAGACTAGGAACATCTAGGGACCTGGGGGTATGTATTTCCAGTGTCAGAAATATTGTGTCTGTTACTAGGCTTGAGTAAATTGTAATGAAGAAAAGGAGAATATAAATTATGATTTATTTTTGCATCTGTGCCGGTGAATAACACCATGTGTACAATTGTGCCGTAACCAAGGTCGCTCACTGAGCTCATTCACCACCTTATTGAGATCAAGTGTAAAAAAAATCTAAGCAAATTAATAAAGGGAAGATGATTAAACTGAAGGATTTGTAGATACAGTAATAAATGATAATCGATTTGAATTATGAATTCATATTTGACCTTGAACTTGACCTTATTATGGCCAAATCATACATCTATGGATAGGGAAAAGGCTCCTCTTTCCAATGGCAGGGTTGAATCTGGATTTAGTCATTTCCTTGCGGCTTTACGATAAAAGAGATATAATTAGCATTTTTTCGATAAATTCGTATTTCCGAGAAATCGTATAAAACATCGGTAAAAATGAAAATATACACTTTGACTACTGTTTTGATAGGGTTATGGTCTTTACTCTTGGCTACAAAAAAAAGAGAAAAAAAACATTAACCTCTTAACATCCAAGGGCCCACATGTGGGCCCTCATGAGGACGATTCGCGATGCCACTTTGCCGACCTCTAGTGGCTCGGGTGTGCATTTATTTTAATACAATATATGGATAGAATTAAAGCCCTATTTGTTGCCTGTCAATTGCCCTTTCAGGTGACAGAATCCGTTCATCAGTTCTCGAGTTACATGCCGATATGTGAGGCGTGCCCCAAAGTATGCAAAAGTACACATTACCACCCCCGACTCCCGGGGCTCTAGCTCCGTCAATCATTTGGCGATCTTGAAAATCTTTGCACAGGGTTGTAGCCAATGAGTGTGGCTTTCCAATGATACCCCATGATATGATAATTGGGGATCTAATATGGTCTCTATTGATCGATTTATGATAAAGAAAAGCAGGGTCCCCCTATGCTTAACAGGTTGCCCTTAACAGTGGTGTGCATTGGTCCATACTATGTTTTTTTTGTATCCATTTTTTTTCTCCTCTTTTTAATTTTTTCCCCTCCCATCCCAATTTGCCGTGCCAATTCTTCCCTCCCCTGTCTTGAAAGTTGCTCGCATATGCCACCCACTGGTCGGTTGTAGGGAGGATAGAAGCCTTGCATCACATGTCCCCTCCGATACATGTGGAGGCAGCCTGTCACATCTTTTCACCTGCCAGTGCGGACTCTCATTGGCGAGGTGTAACGTGTGGGAGGCTCACACTACCCCCGCCATTTCCTGTCTCTGCTGTGCAGGCGTCCCCCAACCGACCTGTAGGAGTCGCTGTCCACAGCGTCCAGATTACCACCCATCGACTTCCACCCGCTAACTCTGCCAATGAGTTAGTATGACGGCCGGCCCAAGCCGGAGGCAACGCCGACAGCCGAAGTCGAACCCGGTGTCTCTTGCGTTGGTGACTAGCGCAATGTCCGCTGTGCCACCCAGCCGCCTTATGGTCCATACTATGTTGTACCTTTTTGCACAATGTTAGGTGGGTTAGTCCTTCTCCATTCATTTCACCCCTCCCTCCCTGCTAAACCGGGGGATGGGAGGGGGCTGTCGGGGAGGCTGCTTCTGTCAACTCATCTATGCATCCCTGTGTAGGTCCCGGTCCTCCAGGCACAGGTCGGGCCTTGCCCTTGTTGACCTGTTGGCCTGGGTTAACCCTTTTTAAACCTGAAACGCCTTGGACTGCATTGTATAGCCTGTGTATACGCGCAGTTATGTTTCCAGGGTTTCTTAATGGGTTAAGGGAGCAACCATTTTCTGTAAATATCAATATCAACCTCCTTGGATGGTTGTCTCCCCGGTGCGCCAGCTGGCCTCACGACATTGTGGGGGGGAA
>NC_140168.1:16650486-16655486 GCF_963971535.1 Notolepis coatsorum | reverse complement strand
ACACGACAAAGGGTTAACCCTTTCACTACCACACTACAGAGGGTTAACCCTTTCACTACCACACTACAGAAGGTTAACCTTTCACTACCACACTACAGAAGGTGAACCTTTCACTACCACACTACAGAAGGTTAACCTTTCGGGCGGCTGGGTGGCGCAGCGGTCTAAGCGCTCGTCACCAACGCGAGAGACACCGGTATCGAATCCGGCTGTCAGCGTTGCCTCCGGCTTGGACCGGCCGTCATACTGACTCAATTGGCAGAGTCCAGCGGGAGGGGAGTCGATGGGTGGTAATCTGGTCGTTGTAAACAGCGACTCCTACAGGTCGGTCAGGGCGCCTGCACAGCAAGGACAGGAGATGGCGAGGGTAGTGTGAGCCTCCCACACGTTACACCTCGCCAATGAGAGTCCGCGCTGGCAGGTGAAAAGATGTGGCTGGCTGACTCCGCATGTATCGGAGGGGACATGCGATAGTATCTCAACCCTCCCTACAAGATACAAGATACAAGATACAAGATTCCTTTATTGCCACACATCCAGGTTGGTGGTATTCTTGATCGGTACAGAGTGTGATAGCTCTACAATACATGAAACTGGAACATAGATACAAATAGATACATGATACGGCACAACATGACACAATAAATACAGCACAGCATGACACAGCACAACATAAACACACAGAAGAATCTAGTCCATCAGGTCATGAGCTTGTTTAGTGTAGGGGCGAGAGGGGGGCCAAGTGAGTTCAGGGTCCGAATGGCGGTTGGGAAGAAGCTGTCCTTGAAGCTGGTGGTTTTTGAAAAGATGGACTTGAAGCGCCTACCTGAGGGCAGGGGCTGAAACAGGGGGTGTGCTGGGTGTGAGGGGTCCTTAGCAATTTTTCTGGCGCGGGTGGTTGTGCGGGAGGTGAAGATGGAGTCCAGGGAGGGAAGGTCACATCCTATGATTTTGGAGGCCTTGTTGATGATACGACCGACCAGTGGGGGGCACATGTGAGCAACGATCAAGACAGGGGAGGGGGGAATTGGCACGACTAAATTGGGATGGGAGAAAAAAACAGAAAAAGGAGGAGAAAAAGTGGATCAAAAAAAGAAGGTTAACCTTTCACTACCACACTACAGAAGGTTAACCTTTCACCTTCTGTAGTGTGGTAGTGAAAGGGTTAAAGGCTCTGGGTATCATGTGTCCCCTGAGGTACATATATATAGCCTATAATAAGAAGAAGAAGAAGAAGAAGAAGAAGAAGAAGAAGAAGAAGAAGAAGAAGAAGAAGAAGAAGAAGAAGAAGAAGAAGAAGAAGAAGAAGAAGAAGAAGAAGAAGAAGAAGAAGAAGAAGAAGAAGAATGTAATATATCTCCTAATGCTAAAAGAACATTACAAGTGTGTGTGTGTGTGTGTGTGTGCGTGTGTGTGTGTGCGCGCGTGCGTGTGTGTGTGCGTGAGATAGACACATACTCCCACTGTTCATTGGAATCCCACTTTGTGGCTGCATTGCTTGCAACAACAATGTTGGAAGCCCTTGTGAGTGTGAGAACACCCAAAATAAATTACATTAATGAGGAGTTAGACACACGCACACAGAGAGAGAGAGAGTGAGAAAGAGAGACATACACACATTTAAATGTTTTTTTAATCTTCTAATTTGATTATGATAAAAAAAAAAATTATACTTATAGGTAGGATTCGGAGGTTCAACATGGATGGTTTTAAATTAAGGACATTTAAGGATACAAACCGCAATTGTCTCCGCCACACACGGCCACGCACGCACGCACGCCCACGCACACACGCACGCACACACCTTCCTATGGAGGACCCACGGCGCCTCCAAGCGGACAGTGTTGGCCACTGACTGGGGGCGCGCCGCGCGCCGCGCTGAAGGAGGGTTCACATCTGGGCTGGACGGGACAGGGGAGCGAGCGACCGAACGGAACAGCTCTTCTCGGGAGGCAACGCGCGCATCCAGGACTTTAAGCCCACTTTCTCTCCTCTTTTCCCCGTTTCTTTCTCGTCTCCCGCGTCTACTGAGATGATGGAGTGACTCTCAGATATAGGCTTGTTCTGAAGATTCTACAGTTGTTCCCAAAGTTCGGGTGAGCAGGACTTTTACGCACCACACTCTAGTCTTCACCCTCTCTCTCTCTCTCTCTCTCTCTCTTCCCCTCTCCCCCCTCTCTCTCTCCCTCTATGTGTATCTATGTATGTATCTATCTCTCTCTAGTCTCTAGCAAGTGATGAAGTGATGGCGGTTCGGGTGAAAAGAAAGGTAGACTTTATTGGAGTTAAAAACATGTATGCACGACGAGGAGCAAGCCTTTATATTGGATTATTAGTTAACCCGGTGAAATCCTGCACGAAGAATGGACGCATCCGAAAATAATCCATGACAACAAATGTTTACATATTATAATAATTATGTGCGCAGATGCATTTGGTTCGCGCCGCTAACACAGAGACAGTTGGAACAGTTGATTGACATCTGCACAGCCTACCGTGATCCGTTGACATGTCTGTCCGCTAGAGGGAGCCACAGCTAAGCGTGCGTCCGATATTTTTTTTGGTTAGTGGGCTGCTAGACTGATGTTTGCTGAAACCGACGCCAATTCATCATATCTTAATCATCATAACCTCTTTTGAGTGGAGAGTGATAGTAGATTGAGAGGTAGCCTAGTGGGCTACATCAATATCCACCCTCCTCGTGTGATAAATGGGCATTATCAGTGTGGAGGAAGGAGAGGAGGCCCACTGCTATAGGGACTAGTAGGCCCAGGTCCCAATGAAATGTGAACATAAATGTGACAAGATGTCAATTTCCACCACAGGGCTAATAGCCTATATGTAAATCATAGCTTGTCAGTCATTTACCCCCAAAACAATTTTTTTTTATCATATTTGCATCTTAATGTTATGTTCCCTAAGGGGATCAATAAAGGAATATCTTATTTGATCTTATCTTATCGTATATGTTATCAGTGCATATGGTTATTTTGCTTCTATAGTTCAGATTCATCAATAAAATCATGCTTTCAATCCCCTGTTCCTAACGAACCTAAGGTCTATAAATGCTTAGTGGGTCTTTATGTGCATTCTGAAAAATAGCAGGATTTGTGTCAGTGAAATAATATATATATAATATACCATACAGAGGGATGGTAGGCCTGTGTAGGCCTGTCGCATGCAGAGGAAGGGCCTGTACTGCTCTCTATGTGTGCACTCATGTAGAACTCTATGCCATCATTATCTATCTGCCGGATCATTGAGCTATCCTAGTGTTTCATGCCATTTTTCATGAAAAGAGAAAGAGTCCAAACCTCCCCATAATGTTTTCAAAGATCTTACATAACACCAAGACGGCCATGTTTGGTCCAGGGGCGGAGCTAGGGGGTGGCTACCTGGGCTCAAGCCCCGGATGTATTCTGAAAAGCCCCGAATCTTTTTTTTTTTTTTTTTTTTTTTACAATTCATCATTGTTACATGAAAATATGTTTGCACCAGATTTAGCAGAAGCTAATTTCCATCTGTGGTCTATCCAGCTGCTAACTGTATTTGAGTGAGTTAAGTCTTGGTGTTATGGTAGACTCAGACCTAAGCTTTAAATCACAATCAACAAGTTGACAAAAACTTAATTCTTCCACCTTAGAAACATAGCTAAAGTACGGCCATTTATAAATCAAAAGGACGCTGAAAACCAGATCCATGCCTTTATCTCAAGCCAACTCGACTACTGTAATGCACTCCTTACCGGCCTCCCGAAAAAATACGATGATAACTATTTTATTTTATCCGCCCCTGGTTTGGTCCCCTGGCTCCCTACGCCGATGCAGGCCCGGTAAGCGGTCGTTGGCCGTGCCGATTTACCCAAACTGATGCCAGGTGTGCCAACTAAGTAAATTCAATTCAAGGCCTTTTGAAATATCAAAGGTGGCAATATGGCAGAAATAGTTTGGCCAATCTTTTGGAACATGGCCACCAGGCCAGACAGTTGGTTAACTCTGGGACTTGGGATGCTTCTGCAGGCAGGAGATGGATCTCTGTGGAGTCGGTAACTTCTACACTTTGATATTCTGTCTCCTAATGTGTTTATAGTACTGTCTATAGAATCATCACCTAGGTCCTATTCCACTCCTGACCTGTAAAACCCCACCGGCTCTTTCTTTCTTTCTTTCTTTCTTTTCTTTCTTTCTTTCTTTCTTTCTTTCTTTCTTTCTTTCTTTCTTTCTTTCTTTCTTTCTTTCTTTCTTTCTTTCTTTCTTTCTTTCTTTCTTTCTTTCTTTCTTTCTTTCTTTCTTTCTTTCTTTCTTTCTTTCTTTCTTTCTTTCTTTTTTTTTCTTTCATATTGCCTATTTTCTTATATTTGTACTATTACCCTGCCCATACCTGTACCTCCCTCCCCCTCCCCCTCCCCCATACTGCTATGATGCCCGAATTCCCCCAAGGGGATCAATAAAGGAACATGTTATCTTATCTCATCTTCTTTGTCTTTCTTTCTTTCAAAGGCATGAATGTACAGTATGTATTTATTTTAACAGACTGCTGGTGGACAGAATGGTATATTGTATGTAAAGAGACAATGTCACTATGAATTGAAAATGGGGGACCCTGATGTAAACAAGACTAAAGTCTTTCTCTGGTCTGCATCCCCTTAACAATTGTGTGTATTGAGCCGTACTGTATTGTACCCATTCTGCAATCTGTTCATTAAAGTTTTCAATCAATTCAATCAATTCAATCAATCATATTGTTGACATGCTCACTGTGTCTGTGTTGTACCTGACAGATAAAGAGACAGAGAAGAGGAAGATGCTGGGGTTAGAAGTGATCGCGCTGTGCTTCCTCTGTGGGGCCATGACACACGCCCAAACACCGGAGTGCCAAAGTGAGTGACCTGAAGCAGAACCTCGATGGTTTCACTTGTGTGATGATAATAATGCGCTACTGTGTCTTGAGGGAAACAAATATTTTTGGTAACATTTAATTTCGATGGAAGCGAATAACTC